>NW_026854519.1:0-284196 GCF_026571515.1 Ruditapes philippinarum
CTGGATAGGTTTTAAAAGCTTTTAAAACATACTGATGAAACGCCTTGGGCCCTCTGTTTATAGGATTTTCGCCCCTGCCATCGAGCCCAAAGCAACATTGAATTTAAAGTCATAAAATTTTGGTTTGTAAAAGAAATGCCTTACAGATTCTTAATGATCCTTTTATACTTAAGTTTATAACATTAAGTTAATACATTAAAGTTTTATTACTAAAACATTTTCGTGCCATTAGTGCAAATATGATTAAAAAATGCAATCGGTTTTAGTTTACTTTGCGTCAATTTTTGAATGAAAATTTTATGCCACAAGGGACACAAAATACTTAGGAAAGTCAAATTTTATTACAAAATTTAACATTGATCAAGCAAAAACATCTCATATGTAAACGATCATTTAGCATGTATAACCATGTATTCATCAAAATAAGTTTATTTGGTTTTGGGTTTGACATGAAATAACACGGCAAAATTTGGGTTTTTTTTAACCCTACAAGAAAATTTTTAACCCAAATAAAGAAAAATTAAAGTTTTAGTTTGAAATTGTGTTTTTTTTTATAAGTTAATTTTTAAATTTTTAAAAATTTTTAAAGAAATTGAAATAAGCATTGATTTTTTTAGAAAAAAATTTGTTTTTCTTTTTAAAAAATTTAACCCCAAATTAAGGGTTTTTCAATGACATCTTTCGAATGAAAGGAATTAAAAATTTTTATACCAATTTTAAAATCTAAAGTCATTAATTTATTTGTTTTTATGAATTAAATTTAAAAATTTTAAGGGAATTTAAGGGTTATTAAATTATTTGGTAAACTTTGGTTTAAAAATGGAAAAAATTTTTTTGGCATAGTTCAGTTGCGATGAAATGTTTTTTTAAAAATTTGATTTTTAAGAAAATTTAAATTTTTACAATATGTAAATTTTAAAATTGCAATCCAGGGATATTCGATATGTTTTTTTCGTAATAATGAATTTCATGGGAACCTTTAAACTAAAATGTGTGTTAAGTTTCTATGTATTTTTTTTTTTTGCTAAATTGAACTTTTTGATAAGTACATAAGGCCATTTAGTTTTGTTAGTTTAATAATGAGTTACACACTTGTTTTGTGGTAGACAGTTTTGAATTAGTTAGTTAACATACATGCTCATGAAAAAAAAATGAAAAAATACACAGGATACAGTGAGGAATTTACAAACATTTAACACAATAATGGAATGAAAAGGAAATACGCATTATTGTGGATTCATTGACCTCTGTAAAAGGAAACTGAGTTTTCACTTTTGAATTAATATTATTTGTATTTTAAAACTCATCCAAGGACACTTTAAAAACATAACACATAATTTTATTGGAGTATAAAGATATGTTTGACTAAATGCGTTTTACTTTAAGTCAGAAAGGACCAATTATATTACTTTAAAACGCCCCCTTTTGAAAAATTTAAAAAATAAACTGTTTTTTGTTTAAAAATTTTGCGGTTAATAAATAAAGCAATTGTTTTTAAGCTACTAATGTTTCCATCTTTTTGTAATTGACAAAATTTAAATTTTTTTTTCCTTTTGAGCAAATATTTAAAAAATTTTGCTTGGATTCTTAAATGGTTGTACGGGTTTATTTTACCCACAAAATGAGCGACCCAAAATAAAAAAACCCCCCCAACGAAATTTCATATGAGGTTTAAATAGTTTCATATAAAAAAATGTTTTTAAAATTACAAAATGGGAAAATTTTGACGGGTACAAAATTTTTTCATAACAAAAGAAAATGAAAATTAAATTTGAGCAATTTTATTCATTCATTATTTAACGTGAGAAAAATATCATTTTTTATAAGATTCCATCTCAAATATTGGAAAACATTGCCCTCTTTAAATTGAAAAAACATGTAAAATATTGAAAACTTCATAATACAAAAGAATTCCATATCCCTTATAGTTCTTTTGCTTTTACATGTGCATTATACATCAAATTCGAGATAAATTATACGTAATATGCTTTGGATTTTGCAAACATATTATTTAAACAAAGTCATGAAAGTGGAGCACTTCAAACGTATAAAGTTGTACATCTGCTGCCAGATACCGAAAAAATATTTTTATGAATTTTTTTAAAAAAATAATACCTCCAACATATGAAAGATGGGTATGCTTGACCATTTCCTTATAAGAGAATGGCGGAAACAATCAATCAAATTGCTTTAAAATGTTTGTTAGCAATTCACGCTAATTTTATTTTTACGCATGCGTGTTGACCAGTGTATGTTGAGAGGCGAAGCTTGCTTGTGACGGCACTGTCAAATATATTTTGGTCATGAACAAAAATTTCAAATTCCCTTTGATATTAGGCATTTTGAAATTAAATTCAAATGTTGTGAAACAAGATTTTAACTTTTCTTATAACAAACAGCAGTGCCGATTTGATTAAAGTTGAAAATATTTATGATATTTACATTTCACTTTGAAACTAGTGTTTTAAACAAAAATAAATCGAGTTTATTAATTTTAAATTGACATTTCAAAAATCAACAGAAAGCGTTTAAATTCAAACCGCGATAAAAGCGGATAATGTAACAATTTATACTAAACATGCAATATTTTAAGAAATTTTATTAATTAAAATTGTAAGAGGGGAAAATAAGGTTGAAAAATCGAGTTTAGGAGACAACTAAAACACTGTGATTATGGTACATGTAAAAGTGACTCGAGATTACCGTGACAGGCCAGAAATGGAACATTTTTCATTTACCCAATCGGGCCCAAAATTAAAAGAACGATGAAGAAAATGCACTCGCAAAAAAACTAGCATCATTAGTTATTAAAGAAATATCTACGAGTACACCATAATTTGCCGATGAATTTCGGGGTCTAGTATATTTATGGTAAGTAAGTATTTGAACGGAAGTCAAAATACTAGACGCGCTACAATCCCATTTTGCAATTTTAATACAAATCATTTCACATTTATCACAACTTTATTCAGGTAACATTTGACTTATTCCTTATCATATAACCCATTCCTTCGCAACCATTTTACGCATGCGTAAAAGCTCACTTGCAAAAGTAAAGGAGGCAATTCGTCGTGTGATATTTCTCTATTGTCAGATGGTTCTTTGCATGATCTACAATGGATTTCCAGTCCGATATATTAAGACAAAGATATAGATATCGGATATAGATTAAAAAAACCTATTTCATCAATTCATTCCAAAAAAGAAGGAATTACGTGCTTGGTCAAGATCATGATTTTAAAGTTTCAAAATGTCCAAATAGAAATAAATCAAGACAAACCGACAATAAAAGCCAAACTGAAGAACAAAAATTCTGCTTACTTTAGCCTTGTATCGAATCTTTATGTCTTGTCTTGTTTGTTTTACTACGGATAACGCAAATTACCCCTTGTATCAGGTGATTTTTATCCGACAAAAAGGAAAAGATACTCCAAATACAGCTTCTCATCAAATTTGGGGGCACCCAAATTTGTGAGAAGCGTTAAAAAGTACCCCTTTATGAGCCCCCTTTTCCCCAATACGGGGAAAAGTGCACCCCTTGGGGGTTATCGCAAGGGTCTGTAAGGTTGCGACATTAAAACATTTTATCTTTTTTATTTCTGTACATTTGTAAATAACTAACAGTTTCCACATTGTTGCGATCGGTCGAGACGCGGGTACATGACAGTAAATAGAAAGTTACATTTCCCTCAACAACGCTAGGAGATATTCATGTTAACAAACGGGACCAACGGTACAAGCCGACCAATCATACATAACGTTACGTAAAAATAAACATTCTTGTGTATCGTTATTTCTGTCAAAAAATACGAGTAACAACGTTTGATTGGCTTTGAAATTCGCAAAACATTGCACAAGCTTTTGGAAAGGAATATAAATCCAGAAAACAGGAATAAAATACCTGCGTTTTTCGTTTCTTAATGGCCTATTTCCTCGAACACCAAAAATGACAAAACTTTTAAAAATATACTAAGTTTGCATAACTTTTATTTTTGTCATAAAACATTAATTGTATGAATATTTTAGTGGAAAATTTTCAAGGCATTTTCACGTCGACCTTACATCAGGTCAATAAACTTGGATTATGACCTGATCATCATGTTAATAACTGTAAATTATCATTTATATCAACATTTTCATTGCAATGTGAATCAGATCTACCGGACGAAAAAAGAGTCATATCTCGTTAATAAATAATATGATGATACATCAAAAGGAAGCTTTTCCATTCAATACATCCTGTCATATCGATAGATATGCCGTTTTTTAAATCTTTAAAATGATTTTGTAGACCAATCCCTCTAGTGCTTAAGTATATATGATAAATGCACAATGAACAAAATGTGACGTCATGAACCTAATTAGACAAGCATAGTGTGTCGACAATTAATTACTCTTACTCAACATTTAAAATGTACTAACCTATTATGTATGTGTTTTGTATATTTGTGATGTGAAAATATAGACTTTAACTCATTTACGTAAACATACTGAGGAAACATTTATCTTACGTTTTATCACCCGAGAATTGTTAATTCATTATAACGTTTTTGTCAGTTATAATAGCATCACATTATTTAGTTTTGTTTCAATCACGTTAAATGTACCTAATAATCCTAACAACATGCTTGATGAGTGTAATACCTTTGATTTCTTATTATTAGTTACAAAATTTATTAATATGGACCTGTATCTTTTTTTTTAGATCATAATCAATATTGAGTGATGTCCAAGAACTATGAAACGTATGTTATGTTCTGCTAACTAACTATCAATAAACTCGGAAATGGAGTGAATTCCTTTACCGTTGCAGCCAATATGAAATTGTAGAAAACGTTAGAAATGAAAAATCTGGTTAAGCTCACATTAGGTACTAGTTTTACCTTAGTGTTTGCACATTTGATTGCATATCAATCAATCAGTCTGTTCTAAAAGCATTATTTCCTATTGTTTTTTTCCTGAAAAATGATTTATCACCTCAAAGAGGAATCCTCCTTAAAAAGTTTAAAATAAACTATTTTATTAAATGCGTAAATGTTGTCATCTGAAATTTTATCACGATTAAAAGCTACAGTAGGTAAATTGCCGTTTTCAGTTTTTTACGTTTTATCATTTGCCATGCTAATGATTCTGAAAGAACACAAACGAAGTTACCAAAAAGACCTAGAAGGATAATGAATGAATATTATGATATAAAAACAATTTTGATTTAATGTTATATATAAAACTGATGAAAATTTACTGAGGTGAATAATCGTTGTGTTGAATAATATGCAAGTAATTATATAATGATCGAAGTTTAAAAAAAATCTGGAAAATGAAAGTCCCTCAAGAGCAATGCAATTGGTTGATGATTGCAGACTCGATCTAATTCAATGTGTTCGTGAGAAATGAACCGGTTAATGGTATTCAATCTTTCACACTAAAAGTATCAGAATCAATGATCCCCAAAGGACAACAATCAGATGATGTACTGGCAACTTGTACGATCGTCACACTGTTCTTGGTACTTACTACTCTAAGTCTGGAAAAACGGAAATCTTCCGAAAGCACTTAGGTTGATAATTGCAGACTCCATTTAACTGGGTCTGTGTATTGTGCAACATCTGTTATGTTCATTTGAAAGTAGCGTCGGCCAAAATTATTACACACTTTTAATTGTAACCTATCAATTGATCTAATACACTTACATACTGTATGTACTTTTGTTTGAGCATGCAATTTTCTTAGAATGGTAAATACGAGGGGTGATCCAAAAATTCGTGGACACGCTGCATAAAACAAAAAGTAATAAAGCAAATCATATGAAATTCTAGTATCTTATTTAGTGAGCATATGTCGACAAATTCTCAAAATATTGTAAAGATTGTACAAGAATTAACGGATTTTTGCACCAGTTTGTATACATAGACATGACAAAAACGCGGCGCAGCTTACGACGTCACAAACGACGTTATGCTACCATAGGAAGTAATCTATGTTACCGTTTTGCCTTATAACTTTTCAAAGTATTCCCTTTAACCCGCACACATTTTTCATAGCGGCGGACCGAGTCTCTAATTGTACTCGCATACCATTCTTGGCTGAATGATGACAGTATGCATTGGGTGGCTCCTCTCAACTCGTCCAGATTGTCAAAACGTTTCCCTCTCGACTCTTTCTTTAACCTGGGAAACAAGGCGAGGTCACACGGGGAAAGATCAGGCGAATATGGTGAATGACTTAGTACTTCTGCTCAAGAACTAGAGAACGACACACTGACGGTTTATTTGTCACACTTTCGATCATTGTTTTTGTCTCGCCAGGCGTCTTTCCAAGATTTACACAGAACTGTATAACTGTCCGAAGTTTTGCTGGATCCGTAACGTCCATTTTTGATAAAGCTGTTTTTAGCACCTGTCCTTTAAAGCACGGGCGTAAAATAACCGCAACTTCAAAATGTCTTCTAATACTGACAGAATGCCGTCATACACATCAAAACAACGTTATTATAACGTTTCCGCAATTTTTCTTTGTTTGCACAGGTTTTACATGTGTTTAAATGAGATGAAAACGTTTACATCACAGAGAAAAAGTAAGCTGCGCCGCGATTTTGATACTTAATGTTTTTATGTTGTCATATATAGATAAAAAATGCAATTTGTGTTTTAAAATTTGGTCAATTTATTAAAAAAGCATTGATTAGTAATATCCAAAGAGTTCACCTCGGTAGGACGTCACGTTATGGAGATACACACATTGTCCACGAATTTTTGGATCACCCCTCGTATTAATTTAATATCAAACTATAGAAATAGGGTTTCGGCATTAGCTATTATAAATGTAGTGTAATATTCTGCACATCTGTTGTTTTCATCTGCAAAAACTGGTTTATATTTATATTTCTGTTGACTTTGACTGACGTTAATTTACAGGAAAAACAAAAAAGCTACTAAGCTATCACATTTTTTCATTAGTTATTGTGATCTACATATGGTTTCATTTTCGTGAACCAATTGACTTGTATTTTATAAGCTTTCTAAATACCCTTGATGAGTATTAGTAACATTTGTAGTAATAATTATATAACGACCATGGTAGAACGTCATAATACTCATAATGACGATAACAATATGCAAGAACTAAAGTTGGTTAATAAACATACAGGAAAGTATCCCATATCTAAGGACATACCTCGTAAACCACTTTCGGTGGTGAGCTAGCTTTTCACTGACAGGAATTGTGTGCCTTTAGTAAGTAAGTAAGTAAGTAAGTAACGACTTTATTTAAAGAGGCTAACACATTCGGTTTCCCGATCTTCCATGCGGGCCTCAGCGAGCTAATGCAGCTTAATTAATTTCCTTTTAGCAAGTTTAAAGTTAAGCTGTTAGAACAACAGATTTGTTTGCATTATGCTATTTGAAGATTGTTAGGTGAGAAATTCCTGTTAAATCCAGTGTCCTTTAAATGCTACAATTAATATGTCATTTAACGTAGTTTTTTTACCTCTTTTAGATAAGACAATATGAAGAATGGGAAAGGCCGATGTTCTCAGAAACTCGTTGAAAAAAGCATATCTCACCGTCCAACCACTTCTACTTTATGATTTATGAGGGCTTGGTAACATCTTGATAACATGTTATCAATTGATGTTTATAAAACAAATAAATATTATCTGAATGCTTAGCATAATTTAGATGACGTGAGTTTAAATAAATCAATTTTCATATTGTTGTTTGTGTGTTTGTTTGTTTGCTTTTTTTTTTTTTTTTTTTTTTTTTTTTTTTTACTTTTCTTAATACCACAGGAAGATTTATAGTATCAATAAAGCAACTGGAAACACAGTTATATAATAGCAATGAACAAGTAAATATTATGCTTAATCCGTGTAAAGCAATATATGATGCTGTTGTTTTTGTTGTTTTTAATTGTAACACGCTGTACTTCATTGTGCATATTATACACTTAACAATGCAATAACTGTTTTAATTGAACTTGAATATTACAGTGAATAAATTTATATATTAGAGAGATTTGCTCTCTTATTGTATTTCATTTTAGATAATCCTTTAAATATTTTTCTTTCTTAAGAATCTCATGCCATCATTAAAAAATTTAAAAAGTTTAGCCTTTAATTTTTACAGTGATAAAGATTAAACGTATAATAAGACCATGAAACTTTTAGCAATTTCATATCTTCATTTAACCGTAACATTTTAATAAACTTTGATGATAATGTAGATTATACATTTCTTAAATGTCAATTATATGGAAAATGTGATTACTCAATATCTAACACTGTTAACATTATAAAGTATATTTGTAGTTTGTACAGATATATGTTCTGACTCATCTACAGTTAGCAAGAAAAGTGAGTCTCACTAGATTCTTAGAATTCTGATTGAAAAAAAAACAACATATTTATATTGTATGAAAAGACTAGGGTTATATATGTACATTAAATGCATTATTTAATCTAAATAAATACACAGAGCAGGAAATACATCATTCCAATCACCAACATTGCTCTTCAAACACTTATTACATACACCATCTACTCATCCGAACACCACACAGATACCACATACACCACAAACGCATCACATACTCACATAAACACTCATCACATAAACTATCTGTTACTCACATACATCAAGCAGACAAAAACTACTGATCACATACATTTAACACATCACATACACATGCAGCATATGAAAAGTGAATTGATGTATTATCCTACAGCAATTGGTGTTGGCGGGTTATATATATATATATATATATATATATATATATATATATATATATATATATATATATATATATATATATATATATAATATATATATATATATATATTTCTACTTTGAAAAAGCATTATTTTGTCAATTTAGAACTTATGTTGTCCATATAATTGCACAAACAAATAAATAAGTAAAATACACGGATTTTCAGAGCAAAATATAATGTTCAATGAAAAATTGATACGCCGAAAATATTCGATATTCGGAAGCAATACTTTTTTGGACTGGGTTTTAATCTTTATAGTCTTAGTAATGAAATATCCATGTATCTGCCTGTTAGACATTCTGCATCGAGTCAACAAACATTGAATAATGATTAAAAATGAAATTCTTTACAGATTCTGAATAATCGTTTTCAGTTTTTACTAAAACATTAGATTTCATTTGTGAATCTAGTGTAAAATAATTAACAAATTCAATCTGTTTAGTAACTATGCACAGTAAATTGTGAATGAAATGTTTACACCACAAGGGACACAATACTAGGAAAGTCTAATTTATACTGTTGACATGATCAGGCAAAAACATTTTAGATTTAACGATCATTAAGCATGCTTTAATATGTAACATCAAAATGAATTTATGTTGGTTCACATGAAATTGTTTGTTTGTTTCATTTTAGGCCTTTTCCCAACATTATTTCAGTCATATAGGCGGGTAGTTCCCTAACCATCGTTCCTGGAGAGTTACACCAGTACTAGACTACCTTCCTCTGTGCTAAACTACCAAAGCATCTCCCGAGGATCGAACCCACGCCAGAGAGGTAACTGGATTAGAAGTCATCGACTCTAACTCCTCGACCACGGAGGCGGTTATTTCACATGAAATAACACTGCATATTTTTTAAAACTACAGTACATTTTAATCATATTAAGAAAAAAAATGTTATTACCAACCATGACATTGTGAACCAGGGGCCGTATTCTTACTATTTTAAGGGAAATCTTAGAATCTAATGGAAATTTTTCCCTTGGGGGCTTTTTGAATACGGCCCCTGTAACAAATTTATATATGCCTTAAGAAAACGAAACATAGTGATTAATAAACTTAAATAAATATATATTTATTGTATAAGCATATTCTTATATTTTTGTATAGTTAAACTGTATTTCTGTTCAAATTTATATTCCAATCTAGATTATTTCAATCAGATCCTTTTGAATGAAAGGAATAATATCTTATACAATTTCCATTAATTCATCTTGATTTATGACTAATTACATGTAAGAATTTAAGGTCATTCACTTTTGTGGTAAACATGCGATTATTAGAAGTAATAGTTTGCATAGTTCAGTTGCGATGCATGCTTTTTACATTTTTGATAAAGATAAATTACATTTAACAATATGTACAAGAATATACGTATTACAACCCTGATATTCATACAAATGTATGATTCTTACTTGAAAACCTTGAAACTGAATCGTTGTACAGTTATTTTTATGTTTTTCTGTGGATGGAGCTTTTGATAAGTACAATAAGGTCATTTAGTCGTCTTAGTTTAACGATGAGTTTAAATTTGCTTGTGCTAGTTAATGATCAACATTATTTTTTGTCCAATCACATTGTAGTATTTTTCAAATTTCTGCTAAGTCTCACTTTGGTTAATGTGTACTAACTAAACAGTCCTACGCATAAACCCTTCCAGCCTGCTGAATCTCAGTAAGGGCTTATCAGCTAGTAAATTACTATTAACTGTATATCTCCCATTAACACGTCCACTGAGTTGAGAGTTTTGTCATTATTTATTGCCCCTCTGTATTCTTATCTAATGGCCCCAACTTTGAAGGATCAAATTTCTACAGAAGATACAGTCACTAAATTTATCAATGTTTTTTTCTCATTTCTTTTGTAAATGGGTCTGTGGCCCAATTGAATTGTGAAACCTAGCAATTATTTGTAAATATACATTATAACATACGATAATTTTTTAAATTAATAATAAATAAAATAAAGTTCAATAGTTAAGTGTCGCTGTTACTCATCTTACTGACTGAACCCCCTCCCGGCCAGCTAAAAAACAAAAACAAAAAACTGTTCATAGATGTAACTTTTACTGCAAAGTGCAAGACTCTTAACTAAAATGACCAGATAAGTGATATTTTTATTATTAGCTCGACTATACTAAGAATGTGGTGAGTTGTCCTACTCATCTCGGTTTGCAAGTCGACGTCAGCGTTCATACTTTAAAGTAATGTTTATGCGCCTATAACTTCTTTATTTCTTAAGGTATCAATTTCAAATATATATTCCTTATCATCGTCCACATCATTTGATAAGGTGCAAAACTCTAAAACCAGTATTTCCAGAACTATATCCCATTGAACTTAAAATAATGTTATATTTTACTCTAACATCTTTATTCCATATTAAAGTATTGACTTTAAACTTCAAACATGTGTTCCTTATCATCATATGTGTCAATGTTTTTTTTTTACTCTAACACCAATTTTTCCAGAATTATCTCCCCATGAATTTGTTTTCCTCTCAAAAATGTTACTTTTTACTTTCTTTTTTATTTCTTAAAACTTTAAATATATTTCCTTATCATGTGTGACAAGATTCATAACTGTAGCATGAATATTTCTAGGATTATTTCCCCCATTAAACTTTTTTTAAATAAAAATTGATATTTTTTAACTTTAAACAATAACATGGCAAGCTTCATAACTCTAGCTAGCATCAATATTTTCAGAATCACCATCCCTATAAGTTATGACCTTTGACCTTTGAAGGTAGGGATAGGCGTCTTAGTCGCGACATGTCGTCTTTTGATGTGGAAGATATTTATGCCCTAGTTATTTTGTAATCCTTTGATGCACGACAGTCCGGACACACGAATTTGTGTAACTATAAACTCTAATTTTTGATATAGTGAACTTCAAAATGTTAGTGTGGACCTTGACCTTTTAGGTAGGGGCGTGATAAGTTGAACGAGGCGACACATCGTCTTGATGTGGAAGACATTATCCCAGTTATTTCTTCATGCATGACAAAGTTACATTCCGGACACAAATGCGTGAACCTATAAACTTTTATTGTGAAAAAGTGAAATTCAAAATGTTAGCGTGACCTTGACCTCTGAGGTAGGGCGTAATTCTTGGACGCAACAACATGCGGTCTAGATGTGGGGTAGACATTAATGCCTAGTTATTTAAATATCATTCCATGCATGACAAAGTTTATAGTCCGGACAGGAATGAATGGGGACGCACAGACGAACGGACGTCCAGACAGACAGACAGAGGGACGGTTGCGATTTTAATATGCCTCCCTTCGGCGGCATAAAAAATGTTTTATCAACACCTATATTTCAGGTGCGATTAGATTTATAAACTCAAGTCCTGTATTTTCTAGAATTATCTCCATTTCATTTTTGAATTAGGGATTTATTGAAAATTAATATATTTTTCTCTAACAATTTCTTTGTTTATTATAAATGACATCAACTCTAGACTTAAATAATTGTTCCTTGTCCCATTACTCACATCATGCATGACAAGGTTTTTTTAACTCTAGTAAACCTTATTTCAAGAGATATTTCCTCTTTGAAACTTAGAATTTTACTTTAAAACTTTATTACTTTTTGCTTGTATCATTTTGGTAACCTTTTTATAAAAAATTCATCTCTTTTCCTACTAGATTGAATGATAACCTACAATAATGCTTTGAATCCATTATTATTATTACTAAACATTATTTTGTTCCTTCTGAAAAAAAGAAAAAGAATGTAAATCACTGAGGTATGATATAGGCCTTTAATATGAATGCAATTTACAATGTGCCTGATTATTTGTTGATAGGGCCATTTATTTAGCTTATCTAAATGTGATATGTTAGAAACTTGACAAGGTGTAGACATCTTGTAGAGCGAAAGGCGGAGCTATCGGTGATTTAGTGAAATGCCTTGTTTTTGGTTGAAAAAATAATGTTGATCATTAAATAGGTTAATGTTTAATAATATGCATTAACAAAAATAATTGGTCGCCTGCCTGCGGCAGGCTTGACCAATTATTTTTGTTAATACATATTATTAAACACTAACCTATACTTAAGAATAAATCATAAGAATAATTCACGTGATAATACTGAACACATCGCATATAGACAGTATTGCCAGTGTCGTCATGCTTGGTTAGGTATAATAGTTATGACTATTATAGGATAGATATAACGGTTATCACGCACTTTGCTTGATCGCTTGTTACTTTTAATCATATACATTATGAATGTTATAAGCGGAACACCGAAACGAAAAAAAGAATCCACCACAAGCTTTAGCGATTTAGACTCTAGTATAATAACGAACTCATTTAGCTCCTTATATGAAACCACAGAAGAGACTTAACAAGTACACATGTTGCTGCAATGCAGCAATTGAGAAGCTCCGCGCAAAAATGCGTTCAATCCAGATACCTTAGCAAATCATTCCTACACACAGGTCATTTTCTATTTAGATTTAGTACTTTTGTACATTATTCCGGATGTTTTGTAAATCATTATTTAAATTTGATTTATTATAATTATCGTATGCACTGTCCATGAGAGAGGGTCCAGATATTAAATTTTAAAAAATATGCTTTCACTGATGCCTACCTGATTAGATACATAAAAGACTTACATACTTCACAACAGCAGGTGTCAAGTGTTGTGTGGCAGCTGTAAAAAGTTGCCCCGTACTTCACTTCAGTGTTGTTATATTTTTCTGGTCTTTCGGGATCATTGATGCCAACACTATTGAGTGTTGAGAATTGAGTACCGCTCAAGCCGGTGCCAGGGGGCGTGAGGGATGTTGCACATTTTCATTATCCCTCATGTACAGACTCAATCAAACCGAGTCTGCAATTCTCTTGTAATTTTGTTGTGATTAATGCTTCCGAGGGATCACTTTGTTTCCAGATATTTTTACAAGTTTTTGTAATGTGACATGACAGTGTAGTGCAACATTGTTCTGTTTGTGTCACTACTGTAGTCAGTAATATTAGATGATAAAAAATATCAAAGCATGTACATTTCCTTTTCCACCTATAATGCTACTCATTTTCTACAAATATCAATACCTTATCATGGTAAGAAACATAAAAAAATCCATACGTAGCGAATGGTATATCATATTATAACAAGAAAAGCATTGATGAAAAGCATCAAAGGGCGTCCAAGCAATTGTATATCATAGATGAATGGGTGGACGAAAGACAATGTCATCATGAACTTTGGTAGGTTTGCTAGACAGTAGTCAAAATAAACAAAGTCTGTTGTTTTTTATTGTTAAACTTGTAACAAATGTACAAAAAGAATATCAAAAAGTAACAAAAGGGACTAATATACTAGTATAATTATATGCATATTTTTCATGTCAAATTTTTAAAAAAAGGTTTCTATTAATACCTGGGACTTAAGATACATAGTTATATTTCAAGTCCCAGATAAATACTGAAAGTAGAACAGATACTTGAATGAAAAATTGGGATGTATTTCAAAACGACCAATTCAGGATTTTTTGTTATACCCGTTAACAAAAATAATGGTACATTAATAATCATGAATAGATTTGCATGGCATGTTAATATGATGAAACATAATTTATCAATATAATGTGGCTGTCAGCTGAATTTAAGACAGGTATATGGAAAGCTATTTTTAACTGATCTATTGGGATGTCAATCTATCAAAAATTCGGGAAATAAGGGTCGATTTAAATATCCACGGTTAAAAAATGTCATAAGTACAATCAGGGGAGCTATTAATTTACCGGAAAATGGCCTACTTAATTTTTTTCGATAACTTTATAAAGATTTATTGTTGAATATGTTTGCATTTCATTTCATGCAAAATTCTCCAGTTCGTTATTAAATACCATAGCGCGACACGAATGACCGTTTCGTTTAGTTTCAGACGCGCTAAACTAAAACTACTTCTATAAATAGATTTTTGTGAAATTTGTTTCCGTTCTCATTCAATAATATGGCATGCTGCGAATCACCGAAGGGGAATTAATATATGACTTTATATAACTATAGAAATCAGAATAGAATTCTTCTTTCCAAATTTATTTTTAGCTGTAAACGAAGGGATTAATTGATAAAGATCGGGTCCATAGACAAAAAAATAGTGAACACAAATAGATAAAAGTTTAGAAAAAGACATTCGAACAAGAACCAATACCAATAGCTCCAAGGCTCAAAAAAGTAAAAAAAAACAAAAAACACGGCATCACCTGAATTGAGAGAAACGTACGTGGAGATGAAACTTGAACAATGAATAGATAAAATCGATGAAAAACTCAACAACGTTTTAACAAAAGATGACAGGTACTTCATCAGAGACATAATAAAAGACACATTTGAAGAAATGAAGGAACAATCATAGGATCAGTCATCAAGCGATTTGAAATTTTAGAAGATGAAATTTATCACAAAGCAGCCTCCGTTAGCGAGAACAAACATGTTATAGAAACAAGATTAGAAAAATCAGAAGAAAAGATGAACAATGAATTAAAAATATTAAAATTGGAAAACGAAAAATCAAAAGAAAATGCAAATGATCAAGAGCAATACAGTCGAAGTATTAACCTTCGTATCACGGGAATAAAAGAAGATTCTTCTCAACAGTCTTCATACAAAAATACATTTGAATGTTCAAAGTCTCTTTTAATATTTTATATCAGAAAATTATAGATCCTTTTTTTCAAATTAAGTACATTTTCATTGACAAGTAGCTTAATTACACTCTTAACAGAGAAAACCAAACATCAAGCGTATCATCAAATGCAAGTTTAAGTATGAATCAATTAAATGAGGAATAAAGAACAAAGAACGTCGTCTACTGTTACTACATGTCAATATATATTACAACAGAAACATAACGGCAAGAAGCATGTGCATCGTCAAATAAAGCTCTCGTTATTAAAATAATGATATATAAAGAATGACAACGGAACTTCTTTACAAATGCAAAAGAAAGGGAGGCAATTCTATATGTGATATTTCTCTTTTTTCAGATGTTTCCCTGTATGATCTAACATGGACTTCACTTCTGTTATATTGAGACAAAGTATATACCGAGGTATTAATCGGATATAAACCTATTTTATTAATTTGATTCGTTCGTTCCCAAGAAGTAGGAATTATCTGCTTGTTACGGATCATGATTTTAAAGTTTCAAAATGTCAAAATAGAAATAAATCAAGACGGACAGACAATAAAAGCCAGACAGAAGAACAGAAAATCTGATTATTTTAGTTTTGTATCATATCTTTATATCTTGTTCTGTTTGTTTAATACGGATAACGCAAATTACACGATTGTGGATATCCGACAAAAAGCGTCAGTTACTCCTAATACAGCTTTTTATCAATTTTTGGAGCACAATTCACTGAGAAGCGTCGAAAGAGATCCTTGAGGAGCTCTTTACCATAACTACGAATAGTGCACCTCTTCGTGCCCTATCTGAAAGGATCGCTATAGGGTGCGACATAACACATTTTACAATTTTTATTGCTGTACATTTGTAAATGATTACCTGTTTCCACATCGTTGCGATCGGTCGGGACGCAGGTACATTACAGAAAATAGAAAGAAACATTTCTCTCAACAACGCTAGGAGATATTCATGTTAACCAAACAGGACAAACGGTACAAGCCTACCAATCATACACAACGTTACATAAAATAAACATCTTGTATATCGTTATTTCTGTCAAAAATACAACACGATTGGCATCGAAATTCGCAAGCATGCACACACTTTTGAAAGGAATACAAATGCATAAACAGGAATAAAATCCCTGCAATTTTCGTTTCTTAAGGACATATTTCCTCGAACAAAAAGACAAATTTTGAAAATGTACTACTAGTAAGTGATAACTTTGATTTTGGTCATAAACATTAATTGAATGAATATTTAAGTGAAAATTTCAAGGCACTTCACGTCAACCTTACAACAGGTCAATAGACTTGGATTATGACCTGATCATTATGAAATAACTGTATATTATCATTTACATCAGCATTCATTGCAATGTGAATGAGATCTACCGGAGGAAAAGAATCATATAAATAATCGTTAATAAATATTATCATAAAACAATGTTTTCATTACGAAACGGGCGATACATCAAAGATGCTTTCTCCATGCATTATATTCTGTTTTATCGATAGATATGCCGTCTTCAAATCTGAAAAATAATTTTGTAGACCAAGCTCTCGAGTGCGTAAGTATTATGATATATGCACGGTATCGCGAAAAATATGACGTCATGTCCTAATTAGACAAGCATGTGTCGTCAATTATAAAGACTGTATAATTACTCTTACTCAACATTTATAATTTACTATGCTATTACGTATGTTTTGTATTATGTGTTGTGAAAATATAGACTTTTACTCATTTACGTCAACATACTGAAGAAACATTTATTTTTCATCCGTGGAATGTTTATTTATTATTATAGTATAACGTTTTATCAGTTATAATAGCATCAATTTTTCACATTATTTAGCTTTGTTTGTATCACGTTAAATGTACCCAATAATCCTAACAACATGCTTAATGATTGTATACATTCGATTTCTTATGAATTGTTACAAAATTATTTAATCAATATAGATCTGATTTTTTTCAGGACCTTAATTTGAAGCAAATTATTGAATTTTGAATATTGAAGCAAAAGTTTCAAAGAACTTTGGTAAATATGGCATGTCCTTCTAACTGACTATAAATAGACTCGGAAACTGAGTAAAAGCCTTTATTGTAGCAGCCAATATGAAATTGTAGAAAACAATCCTATCGCAAGAAAAAGTCTGGTAAAGCTCACATTATGTGCTAGTTTTAACTGAGTGTTTGCACATTTATTTCTGTTTGCATAACAATCTATCAGTCTGTTCTTATTATTTCCTATTGTATTTTTCTGAATAATGATTTATAACCTTAAAGAGGAATCCTCCATAAAATGTTTAAAATCAACTGTTTCATTAAATGGTAAATGTTGTCATCTGAACTTTTATCACGATTAAAAGCTACAGTAGGTAAATTGCAGTTTTCAGTTTTTTTTTACGTTTTATCATTAGCCTTGCTAATACTTCTGAAATAACACAAGAGAGTTATATCAATCAAAATACCTAGCAGGATAATGAATATATAATATGATATAAAAACAAACTTGATTTAATGTTATATATAAAACTGGTTAAAATTTACTGAGGTGACTAATCGTTGTGTTGAATAATATGCAAGTAATTAAAGGATGATCTACGTTTTAAAAAAATCTAGAAAAATGAAAGTCCCTTAAGAGCAATGAAACTGGTTGATGATTGCAGACTCGATCTTATTCGATTCGTTCGTGAGAAATGAACCGGTCAATGGTATTCAATCCTTCAAACTGAAAGTATTAGAACCAATTACCCCGAAGGACAACAGTGTGATGAAGTACGGACAACTTGTACGGTTGCCACTTACTGCTCTAAGTCTGGAAAAATAGAAATCCTTCGAGAGCACTTAACATAAAGCAAATGGTTTATAATCGCAGACTACATTTAATTGGGTCTGTTCAATGGAGATTATGTATTGTGCAACATTTGTCGTGTTCTCTAGCACCGAAAAATAGCGTCGGTTGTCTGTCTGTTTGTCTAACAAAATGGCCGATTCTCATCTCTATCGGAGGTTAGTATAAATGCCGTTATTTGATTGGCTAATTGGACCTGTCAATCAAATTGGGCAGAATGGTCAAACTAGCAAAGTGAGTAAAGCGAGGTGGTGAAGACAATATGTCATTACCAACATTATTAAATATAATTAATTGTAACATATTAATTAATCTGATACACTTACATGCTGTATATACTTCTGTTTCAGCATGTAATTTTCTAAAATGTTTAACATTAATCTATTACCAAACTATGTAAATAGGGTTTCCGCATCAACTATTATTAACTTAAGATCCATGTAATTTTCTGCACATCTGTTGTTTTTTTTTCTGCAAAACGTGGCTTATATTTATATTTTTGTCGACTTTGACTGACGTTAATTTACAGGAAAAACATAGAGGCTACTTAACCATTTTTCATTAGTTATTGTGATCTACAGATGGATTCATTTTCGTAAACTGATTGACTTGTATTTTACAAGCTCTCTTTATATCCTTGATCGGAAAATTATGGAGTATCAGTTACATTTGTTGTAATATAATTATGTCCTATATTGTAGTTTTTACCTCTTTTAGATAAGCCAACATGAAGAGTGAAGCCTATATTCCCAGAAACTCTATCTCATCGTCTAGCCATTTCTATTCTAAACTTTATGAGGAAATACTTCTTGATTCCTGTAATCAATTGATTTCGTAAAAGCAATAAATGTTATCTAAATGCTTAACATAATTTAGATGAAGTGAGAATAATGTTAATCAATTTCCACATTGTTATTTTTTTCTTTTCGCTAACACTTTTCTTAATCCCACAGTCAGATTTATAGTATAAATAAAGTAAATGGAAATACAGATATATAATAGCAAAGGACAAGTAAATAGTATGCTTAATCCGTGTAAAGCAATATACACTGTATTATGTTTTTTGTTGTGTTTTTTTTTAATTATAGCACAGTGTTCTTTATTGTACATAATGTAATAACTGTTTTCATTGAATTTGAATCTTATAGTCATTAAATTTAGATATAAGAGATTTGCTCTCTTATTGTTTTTTATTTTACATAATCTTTTAAATATCTTTCATTGTTAAGAAGCTCATGCCATGATTTCAGAACAATTTAAATCTTTTATTTTTACAATCCTGAATAATAAACTAATAGTAAGACCAATTTAAATTTGTTTATGATATTAACCGATTTTCAAAACAATTGAAACAAAACTTCGAATATTTATGCTCACATATTTAGAATGTGAGGTGAATCCTCTTTTGTTGTTGTACTTAATGGGATAGAATTTATGTCCATCTACATTTTGAATAAACGCATGATGGTGTTCTTGGTTATATAATTCCAACTACTTTATTTTGGCTTTAAAGACCACCTACAATGATACATGTTGTTTGTTTTTCATGAAACCTTTAACATTTTTATAATTTCATTAAACCGTAACATTTTAATAAACTTTGAAGATAATCTAGATTATACATTTCTTAAATTTCAATTATATGGAAAATGTGATTACTCAATATCTAACGCTGTTGACATTATAAAGTGTATTTATAATCTGTATAGAGTTCTGACTCATCTATATTTAGCAAGAAACGTGAGTCTCACTAGAGTCTTAGTATTCACATTGAACTAGAAATAATGGTAATATTATATGAAAAGATTAGGATTACTCGTATATCTGTAGATAAAACGCATTATTTAATCTGGATAAATTCCAAGGACTAAACAAGAAATACATTATTCTTTTTAAAGGAGCCAAATCACCAATTTTGCTCTTCAAACACTTATCACATACACATCCTCATCGCATGCAAAACATTCTCATTGAATACTTCACATACATCACGGCCTCATAACATACATCTTACACCTTCATCACATACATTGCACCCCAATCACATGCACCAAACCCTCATCACATACACCCTGCACGCATCACATTTACCACACAGATGTCACATACGTCACACCTTATCACATACACAACAAACGTTTAAAATACATCACAACCTCACCACATACACCACAAACTCCTCACATACATTTACACTCATCATATAAACCATCCGCTCGTCACATACATCACAACATAATCACATACACCACACATTCATCACTTCCATTAACACTAATCACATATACATCCGATCGTCACGTACATCAATCACATATCACAAACACAAACTACTGATCACATACATTTTACAGGTCAAATACACATGCAGCATATGAAAATGAATTGATATCATAATTCTACAGCATAGTTGTTGGCGACCGCCTATACATGGGGGTTTTCCATATTTTTTCTACTTTTAAAAGTATAATTTTGTCAAATTAGGATATATGTTGTCCATACAATTGCACAAACAAATAAATAAGGTAAAAAAAACTTGTATTTACAGAGCAAAATATGATGTTCAATATTATAACGCCGTAAATATTCGATATTCTGTAGGCAATACAAAATATTAAAATGATATTCTGGACTAGGTTTTAAGCTTTTAAAACATACTGATGAAACGTCCTTGTCTCTGTCTTATAGATTTTCTGCATCGAGTCAACAAACATTGAATTTAAAGTCATAAAATGTGTTTGTAAAAGAAATGCCTTACAGATTCTTAATGATCCTTTTATACTTAAGTTTATATACATTAAGTTAATACATTAAAGTTTTATACTAAAACATTTCGTGCATCTAGTGCAAAATGATTAACAAATGCAATCGGTTTTAGTTACTTTGCAGTCAATTTTGAATGAAATATTTATGCCACAAGGGACACAAAACTAGGAAAGTACAATTTATACTGTTGACATATTCAAGCAAAACACATTTTAGGTGTAACGATCATTTAACATGCTATAAAATGTATCATCAAAATAAGTTTATGTTGGTTTAACATGAAATAACACTGCATAGTTGTTTTTTTAAACTACAGTACATTTTAATCAAATAAAGAAAAAATTAAAGTTGTTCAGAAACTGTGAAATTGTGTATTTTTATTCTATAAGTATAATTTTATGACATAAGTAAGAAATTGAAATAAGCATTGATCTTTTTAGACAAACTGTATTTCTTTTTAAATGAATATTCCAATCTAGATCTTTTTCAATGAAATCTTTTCGAATGAATGGAATTATATTTTATACAATTGTTATATTTCAAGTCATTAATTCATCTTGATTGTTGATTAATTAATTACATGTAAGAATTTAAAGTTATTAACTTTAGTGATAAACATGCGATTGATGCATAGTTCAGTTGCGATGCATGCTTTTTCACAATTTGATAAAGATAAATTGTGTTTTACAACATGTACAATATTACATTGCAATCCAGATATTCGATATGTTTTTCGTATATGATTTCATGGGAACCTTGAAACTGAAATTGTGTTAAGTTCTATATATTTTTTATGCGGATTGATCTTATGATAAGTACGATAAGGCCATTTAGTTTTGTTAGTTTAATAATGAGTTCACACTTGTTTGTGGTAGACAGTTTTGATTAGTTAGTTAACATACATGCTCATGAAAAAATGAAACAATACACAGGATACAGTGAGGAATTACAAACATTTAACACAATAATGGAATGAAAAGAAATACGCATATTGTGGATTCATAGACCTCTGTAAAAGGAAAATGAGTTTTTCACATTTAAATTGTATTAATTGTATTGAAACTCATCCAAGGACGCTTAAAACATAAACACATGAGTTTTATTGAGAAAAATATGTTGACTAAATGGTTTTACTTTAAGTCAGATAGGACCAATTATATACTTTAAACGCTCCCTTTGAAGAATTAAAAATAAACTGATTTTTTGTTGCCATTCATATTTGCGGTTAATAAATAAAGCAATTGTCTAAGCTATTAATGCTTTCCATTGTTTGTAATTGACATACATTTCATTTTTATATTTCCATTGAGCAAATACTAAAAATAATTTGTGCATTGGATTCTTCAATGGTTGTACTGGTTTAGTTACCCACAAAATGAGCGATCAAGTGAAAAACCCGCCAACGCAATCGATATCGAGGATTCAATAGCTTTCATATAGAAAATGCTCTTAATTATCAATTATCTAATAGGCTAGATTGCCGGGTACAAATATTTCTCATAACGAAGTAATGAAAATTGAGTGAGCAAGTATTTATGTCATTCATTATATTACACGCGAGAAAATATCACTTTTATAAGATTCCATCTCAATTAATATATTGAATACATTGACGTCTTAATGCAGAAAAAAAACATGTAAAATATTGATTACTTCATTATACAAAATAATTCCATATCCCTTATAGTTCTTGCTTTTACATGAACATCAAACATCAAATTCGAGATAAGTGATACATAATATGCTTTGGTTTTTGCAAACATATTATTTACATAAAGTGAGCACTTAAGGTTATGAATTAGACATCTGCTCCCCAATCCCAAAAAGATATTATGTTTTTTTAAAAGATTTTCCTTTTTCTTAAAAAAGGAATGGCGGAAACAATCAAATCATTGCTTAAATTTGAAGCTTTCACCATTTTTTTTTACGCATGCGTTTTGACCTGTATGTTGAGAGGCAAAGCTTCTGTAACGGCACTTTTTCAAATTTTTTTGGTCATGAACAAATTTTCAAATTCCTTTGATATTAGGCAATTTGAAGCAAGAAAAATGTTGTGAACAAGATTAAATTGCTTATAACAAACAGCAGTGCCGATTTGATAAAGTTGAAATTTATGATCTTTACATTTCACTTTGAAAATGAACTAGTGTTTTAACAAAAATAATCGATTTGACATTTCAATAATCAACAGAAAAGCGTTTTAATCAAACCTCGATAATGGGATAATATAAATAATACTAAACATGCATAATTTTAAGAAATTTTTTACATACAATTGTAAGAGGAAAACAAGTTGAAAATCGAGTTGAGGAGACAACTAAACACTGTGCTTATGGTACATGTAAAAATGACTCGAGATAGCCAGACAGGCCAGAAATGGAACTTTTTTCATAGGATTTCGGCAAAATAAAAGAACGCTGGTAAAATGATTTTGTATACTAAGCCCTCTAGTGCGTAAGTATATGATAAATGCACAATGTTAAGAAAAAAATATGACGTCATGACCTAATTAGACAAGCATGTGTCGACAATTATAAAGACTATGTAATTACTCTTACTCAACATTTAGAATGTACTAACCTATTATGTATGTGTTTTGTATATATGTGTTGTGAAAATATAGACTTTAACTCATTTACGTCAACATACTGAGGAAACATTTATCTTACGTTTTATCATCCGAGCAATTTTTATTCATTAAAACGTTTTGTCAGTTATAATAGCATCAAGTTTTCACATTTTTTGGTTATGTTCTCATCACGTTAAATGTACCTAATAATCCTAACACCATGCTTAATAATTGTAATAACTTTGATTTCTTATGAATATTTACAAAATTATTTAATCAATATCGATCTATATCGCTGACTTTTTTCAGGACTATAATTAATTTTGAGTGATATTGAAACAGAAGTGTCCATGTATGGGGGGACTGAGTGAATTTCTTATCGTTGCAGCCAATATGAAATTATAGAGAACAATCCCTATTGCAGAAAAGGTCTGATAAAGCTCACATTATGTTATAGTTTTAACTGAGTGTTTGGGCATTTTTTTGCACAACAATCAATCAGTCTATTCTAAAAGCATTATTTCCTGTTTTATTTTTCTGAATAATGATTTATAACTTCAAAGAGAAATCCTCCTCAAAAAGTTTAAAATCAACTGCGTAAATGTTTTCATCTGAAATTTTATCAAGATTTAAAGCTATAGGAGGTAAATTGCGGTTTTCTTTTTTTACGTTTTATCATTAGCCTTGCTAATGCTTCTGAAATAACACAAACGAAGTTATATAAATCAAAATACCTAGAAGGATAATGAATATATAATATGATATAAAGGCATACAAGATTTAATGTTATAGATAAAACTGGTTAAAATTCACTGAGGTGATTAATCGTTGTTTTGAATAATATGCAAGTAATTAAAGAATGAATTTTAAAAATAAACATCTTGAAAAAAATGAAAGTCCCTCAAGAGCAGTGAAATTGATTGATGATTGCAAACTTGATTTAAGAAAATCTGTTCATGAGGAAAACATCGGTTAATGGTATTTAATCTTCCACACTGTCAATGACCCCGAAGGACAAACTGAAATGATGTACGGGGAACTTGTACGGCTGCCACACAGTTCTTGGTACTTGCTTCTCTAAGTCTGGAAAAATGGAAATCCTCCGAAAGCACTTATAACAAAGCATAATAATAATTAATAATTTGATAATTGCAGATTCCATTTAATTGATCTGTTCATTGGAGCAGTATCAGGACATGTATCGTGCAACATCTCTCACGCCCCTAGCGCCGTAAAGTAGCGTCAGGTCAAAACTACTTGTTGTCGTCAAACAAAATGGCGGATAATCGTGTGTATAAATGCCGTTATTTGATTGGTTAATTGGCCATGTCAATCAAATCGGGCAGAAAAGTCAAACTTACAGAGGTGGTGAAGACATGCTGCCAAATATCAACATTATTACACATTTTTAATTGTTACCTATTTATCTAAAACACATACATACTGTATATACTTCTGTTTGAGGATACATTTTTAAAAACATTCATGTATTTTCGAACTATATAAATAGAGTTTCGGCATCAGCTATTATTAACTTAAGATCCGTGTAATATTCTGCACATCTGTTTTCTTCTGCAAAAACTGGTTTATATTTGTATTTCTGTTGACTTTGACTGACGTTAATTTACAGGAAAAACTTAGAGGCTATTTAGCCATTACTTTTTTATTAGTTATTGTGATCTACAGATGGTTCATTTTCGTTAACCGATTAACTTGTATTTGACAAGTTCTCTTAATATCCTTGATCTAAAAATGAAGTTGATGAATTATCATATAGGAAATTATCTCTTATATAAGGACATAAACCACTCTTTGTTGTGAGCTTGCTTTTCACTGACAGGGTTCGTGTTCCTTAAAACGCTACAATTATGTCATATATCGTAATTTTTACCTCTTTTTAGATAAGACAATATGAAGAATGGGAAAGGCCCATGTCCTCTGAAAATCGTTGAAAGAAGTATATTTTACCGTCTAACCACTTCAATTTCAAAATTTATTAGGGCTTGGAAACATCTTAATTGATTATATAAAACAAATAAATAATCTGAATGCTTAATATAATTTAGATGAAGTGAATCACTTTCAACATTGTTTTTCTTTTTTCTTTTTGCTAATACTTTTGTAAATACCACAGGCAGATTTATAGTATCAATAAAGTAACTGAAAAGATAGATATACGTATAATAGCAATGAACAAGCAAATATCATGCTTAATCCGTGCAAAGCAAGTTATTATGTTGTTGTTGTTTTGAATTGTAATACGTTGTACTTTATTGTACATAATGTAATAACAGTTTTCATTGAATTTGAATCTTATAGAGATTAAATTTAGATATAAGAGAGATTTGCTCTCTCATTGCATTTTATTTCACATAATCCATTAATTTCTTGTAATTGTTAAGAAGCTCATGCCATAATTAAAAAAGTGTCATAAAGATTAACGTATAATAAGACCAATTTAAAAATCTAAAATAAATTTGGTTATGATTTTAACCGATATTCAAAACAATAGAAATAGTTATGCTCACAAACTAGAAGAATGTGAAGAGAATCCTCTTTTTTGTGATCGTACATCTAATGCAATAGAATTTATGTACATCTACATTTTGAATTCCGCGAGTTAAACACATAATGGTGCTCTTCGCCATTATTATTCCAACTTCTTGTTTTTTATTTATTTATTTATTTATTTTGCTTAATAGAATGAAGGACCACCTACAATGATACATGTAGTTTGTTTTTCATGAAACCTTGAACAATTTTATAATTTCATTTAACCGTAACATTTTAATAAACTTTGAAGATAATAAAGATTATACGTTTCTAAAATGTCAATTATATGGAAAATGTGATTACTCAATATCTAATGCTGTTAACATTATAAAGTATATTTATAGTTTGTACAAATGTAGGTTCTGACTCATCTACAGCAAGAAACGTGAATCTCAATATATTCTTAGAATTCAAACTGAAAAAATGTGTGTATTTATCTGAAAAGACTAGGATTATATCTGTACATAAAACGAATTATTCAATCTGGATAAATTCACAGGACTGGGCCATTATTTGTTTTAAATGAGCCAAATCTCAAACTTTTCTCTTCAAACACTTATCACGTACACCATTCACTCATCCGAACAGCACATTTTTTACATACACATCCTCATCGCAAGCAAAACATTATCATTGCATACATCACATACATCTTACACTTTCATCACATACATCACACCCTTACCACACCCTCATTACATACACCACACCATCATCACATACACACTGCACACATCACATTTACTACAAAGACATCATATGCATTGCGCCTCATCACATACAAAACACACGTATCACATACATCACATCCTAATCACATACATAAACACCAATCACCCGTCACATATATCACAAACACAAACTACTGATCACATACATTAAACACATCACATGTAGGATATGAAAAATGAAATAATATCATTATCCTACAGCATAGTTGTTGGTGAGCGCATATACAGAGTTTTTTCAATATTTTTTCTACTTTCAAGAGCATTAATTATAATGTCAATTTAGAACTTTTGTTGTCCTATATTGCACAAACAAATAAATAAGTAAAACACATGGATTTTCATAGCAAAATATAATGTTTAATTAAATATTAATACGCCGTAAATATTCGATATTAGGTAGGCAATACAATTAGTTAAATGATATTCTGGACTGTGTTTCAAGTTTTAAAAAAGTTTGTAGAGAAACATCCATGTCTCTGTTTGTTAGATATTCTGTATCGAGCCAACAAACATTGAATAATAAGCTATAAAATGCTATTGAAAAATAAATTCTTTACAGATTCTTATTGATCCTTTTAAGTTTTATACTAAAATATTTGATTTCATTCGTGAATCCAGTGCAAATTGATTAACAAATATAATCTGTTTTAGTAATTATGCACAGTCAATTGTGAATGAAATGTTTACGCCACAAGGGACACAATACTAGGAAAGTCTAATTTATACTGTTGACATGATCAGGCAAAAACAGTCTAGATGAAGCGATCATTGAGCATGCATCAAAATAAATTTATGTTGGTTCAACATGAAATAACACTGCATAGTTTTTTATACAACAGTACATCTTAATCAAATAAAGAAAAAAATGTTAGCTGTTTAGTAACTGTGAAATTGTGTATTTTTATTCTATAAGTAAGAATAAAAACATCGAGATAATCAATGATCTGTTACTATAAGAAGTTGTAGACAAACTGTGAAAGTTCCGGCCTAGATCGTTTTCAGTCAAAATTTCGGATCAAAATTTTGCGAATGAAAGAAATTTTATCTTATAAGATTCTTATATCTTAAGTCATTTATTCATCTTGATTCATGATTATGTAAGAATTTAAGGTTATTATTTTGGTGGTAAACATGCGATTAATGGAAGAGATAGATTGTATAATTCAGTTGCGATGCATGCTTTTTTTACAATTTGATAAAGATAAATCATATTTTACAATATGTACAATATTTTATTACAACCCTGATATTCAAAATGTTTTACATGATGCATGAGTCTTTATGATTTCATGATAAATTTGAAACTAAAACTTTGTAAAGTTCTATCAGTGTTTTTTATGTAGATGGAGCTTTTGATAAGATCATTAAGGTCATTAAGTCGTCTTAGTTTCATAATGAGTATTGTTCACACTTGTGGTAAATGTTTTGAATAGTTAGTTAAGAACAAATCTTGCTAATATAAAATGGGGAACAATACACAGGATTCTGCAAGCAATTACTAACATTTAACGCTATTATGGAATTCATTTTTGAAATTTGCATATTGTGGATTCATAGAGTTAAAAGGGACCTGAGTTTTTCACATTTTATTTGTATTATTTGTATCAAAACCCTTCCGAAGAAGTTTAAAACATTAATATTTGAATTTTATTGTGTAAGATATGTTGACTAAATGGCTTTACTTTAATACAGAAAAGACAAAATATATAGTTTGAACGCTCCCTTTGAAGAATAAAAAACATCAAACAGATTTGTTGTTGCCATTCATATTTGTGGTTAATAATCAAGCAAATATCTAAGCTGCTAAATAAATGCTTTCCTTCGTTTGCCATCGACATAAATTGCATCGATGCACATTGAGCAAATACTAAGAATAATTTGTGCATCGGATACTTCAATGATTGTACCGATTGTGCTATCCGCAAAATGAGCGATCATGTGAAAGACCCACCAACGCAACAGATATCAAGGTTGCAACAGCTTTCAAACAGAAAACTCTCTGAATTATCTAATGGGCTAAATTGACGTTTACAAATAGTTCTCGTAACAAAGTAATGAAAATTGAGTGAGCACGTATTTATGTCATTCTTTATATTTCATGGGAGAAAACATCACTTTTATAAGATTCAAACTCAAACATATATTGAATACTTTGTCGTCTTAAGACAAAAATTAAATAAAATATTGTTAACTTCATAATTCAAAATAATTCCATATCCCATATAGTTTTTGCTATTACCTGTACATCATACATCAAATCCAAGATAAGTGTAAGGTATATGTAATATGCATTGGTTTTTGCGATAGAACATATAATTTCTAACCCCACAAACATAACACTCATTTACATGGAACCACTTAAAGTGTATGAAGCTGAATATTTGCAGCCTGTTGTTACCAAAAATAGTGTTGGAATTTTAAAAGGAATATCTCCAAATTATAAATGACATTTGTTTGAACACATCCTTATAAGCGAATGACGAATGCATGTTATCATTGCTAAATTGTAAAACTAGCACCATAATACTCTGGTTTACGCATGCGCGTTGAACAGTGTATTTTGAGGGGCGAAGTTTGCTGTAACGGCTCTTATCAAATATATTTAGACCTTTTGTTCATTAACAAAAATTCATTTTCCTTTGGTAACAGGCATTTCGAGACGATAAAAATGTTGTGAACACAGCAATCCTGATTTTATTAAAGTTACAATTTGTGATCTTTACATTTCACTTTGAAAATGAACAAGTGTTTTAACAAAAATAATCGACTTGTAATTTAAACTGACATTTCAATAATCTACAGAAAAGCGTGTAAATTAAACCTAGATAATGGGATAATTATATTAAACTGTGATATAACTCACGAATAAATGTTTTGTCTGCAAAATGCTCAGTAATAAGTTAAAATGTGAAGTAAAACTACGAAATAATAAACTTTTGCGCACATATGATCGCGTTTAAATATATGTATTTGATCACATGACAGATCAATTTCTTCTTTTAAAGACGTGTACAAAACTGCAAATGGTCACATAATACCTGTATTACATACCAAACAAAATGTAACACCACGTGCATCATTTACATTTTATGAGTAGCAAAGTGGCATAGCATTAAATATATGACAAACATGAACAATGAAAGAAAGAAAATAATATAACAAAAAACAAATACAAACTACTTTTTCTGTAATTAAGTCCTAAAGTCTTTTTATGTTACAAAGGAGAAAACATCCAAATATTGGTATAATTACATAAATGATAACTCAGTTCGTACTTCTCTTCAACATCAGAGCTAGCGCTGGCCCATAATTTCTTGTGCAAATGTTCCCTGTCACTCAATATAAATGACTACTTTTGTCTATTTATAGCATTATAATTTGTAGCCAAATCAATATTAATATATACTTAATACTAAATTCATCACTAGCTGAAACTCTAGCCCTTTGAAAGAAGCTACAAAGAAGTGTTGTTTGGGATCTTCATGACGCTGTTTGGTCAAAATAAACTATAAAAATCATACAATGAAGCCATGTATGAAAATGTTTTGCAAGCACCTAAACTACCAGTTATTGCATTTATAAAAGAGGTCATATTGCTACAACATAAACAAAGATTTTTTTAGAATTTGAATAATGATAAATTACAGTGATATATCGGAAATATATGACAGTAGTGTTTCCTCATATTTTTATTCTTAATAATGGTAACAGTATTTTATTTAAGGTATCTTTCAAGTTCAAATGTACACAATTACCATTTTAAAGATAAACATGAAAATGAAGTTTTAGTTAATCAAAGTGCATGTAAATCCCCTTTTTTTCTCAGATAGCATTACTATGACATCATTTCTTTTTAAAAATTTAATAGTATAATTGTACATTTAATACCAAAGAGGAACAATGGTATAACTCAGATAAAGTTTTCATGTCTAAGTGAGACATTGAACTAGTACATTCCAAATAAAATAAATTGCATGCTAAGTAACACGAAACAGTAACTTACCAATAACTATATGCACGTTTTCAGTCAAACAAACCAAAAGTGAATCCTTTAACATGTTATTGAGATACAACTAATAATCTTATCACATTTCACGAACTATTGGTATTATATTATAGATGCATAGCGAACATATAAAACATATACAGTAAGATTATAGAATTATTTAATTTCATTGTGGCGATTACACAACGCATATCAGATAGTGTACGCATCACTTGACAAATGATTAAATTACTTGAAAATACATTCACTATTTTACAAACAATGTAATAAATTCATATATTTTCTTCTCGGCATTTACGGAAATAATAAAAGCTTGATTAAACACAGGAAAAAACGAAATAGTTTGCACAATCCTTGTAGGAGTTCAAATTGTGCATATTTGCCCTCACCGATGTTGGTCCTCATCCCATAAGGGACTTTGGATTCAGGAGCCGGCTCGTGCCTGAAATCTTGCACCGAGAGGCACCCGATGTCTTTTGTCCACCTATAAAGATGTAATGACGCCATATGGTGTTACCTGTGTATGGGCATGTGAATGTGCAATTACTTGGTCACTGTTTATTATACGCAAATGTCTGTAGACAAATAAAGCTTTATTCCTTGCGCAAAATATCATCGTCTTTTCAATGTTGGGGGAAGAAAATAAATTTCATTGTTGGGAAAAAAATAAAAAGGCGAAAATATTTGACTACAGTTACTTATACACACAGATTATAAAGGAGTGCTTTATAGATCTACATAAATTTAAATGTTTTCAAAACTTTTAGCAGATTCGATCCTAGTGCTTAATAATAAAATGAGAATAAAATAGATTCAGCGTATATATTGTACACTATAAATAAACTTCTAATTTGCATTAGGTATATATTACAAATAATATTTTAAAATATTGTGATTTCAACTGCATCCAACTAATACTAATGTTCAAAATCCTAATCGGTTACAATGAAACTGTAAGAAACATCAATATAAAGTTGCATATATCGATATAATAAATGGAATATGTCACAAATTAGACTACTTGTCATTGAACAGTGAAAAATTTAATAACATATGCAATGAATAAATTAATATTTTGTTACAGTTTATATAATGAAATGTCCCCTTTTAAATAAATTCGTGCCATATAAAGTTTGGCAATCATGCAAGAGAAGTTGGTCTCAACCATTAATAGTTTTTCAAATACATGACTTTGTGCAACATGATTTTAACTGACGATTAAACACTTGACTGGCGGTCATTACCAATAAATTATTGCACAAACTGTAACTGCATACAGATATAGCGGTGTACTGGTAATTTATTTTCAAAATATCCACGATTTAGATTGTCAATATAATTTAGAACTTCGACATCAAAACTGAATATATTAAATTTACATTTTTTCAACTTGCGTTTGCCTGAAATATCGGTAGCTGAAATAGAATTTAGTAACATACATGGTCCTTATTATCGATTCAGACCTAGTGACGTCATGTAGATAAGAATAATAACTAATAAACTATCATAACTCTTTACTCACGCCTTGGTGATTGAATAATGAATATGTTATCTGAAAACCGTATGTTTGTACATCCATTGTGCACAAAAACTATAATAATTTAAATTACTTTAACGATGTTAGAACAATTCAATTTTGCAATAAATGTCTGATAAAATGGAAATATAATACTCTAGTACACGTTTGAAAAGCAAAACATAAAAGCATCTAAATTGTTGCTGTTCGTTTTCACTAATACAATATTACGTGATGGTATTTTGTGTATGAGAGTGGTATTGGTCCATTTATATGGGAATCATGATTTAATATTTCAGTGATGGTACATGTCTTTTGCGAATGGTATCTTGGGATATCATTGTAATACAATTGTCTTTTTTTATATAACAACATTTACCTTACGTTACCATATCATTTTTACAGGAGCAAAGGCTTGGGTAATTAATTAATCTTTATCTTGGAAACTAATTGGCACAATGCAAATCAAATGTAATTTCTTAACAAACATCATTTTGGCAATCAGAAGAAATAATACAATCATTGCAGACCACTTTGATCTCAAGAATTGTTTATATGGTTTACTAATTTAAAATTTTATTATCATCAAGCCAGCAGCATTGTTCCGTTAGCAAAAGAATATAAAATGCTAGCATGTGTCGTCGGAGACTTGGTGTGCTATGATAACATTTTCTAGTTTTGATGCCATCAATACGTAAATGACGTCACTTCGACGCGTGTTAAAGGAAATAAATAGAGGATTTTGAATGAGTGAAGATCTCTAGATTTAATAGATATACTAAATTTTTTGAACTCGTTGAATAAAACTATATTATGCTCTCCAAAGGCTAGCACATACTATATTTTTTCACTCGTTCAATAAATGTAGTATTAAACCTATACACTCGTCCATTTTCCTCTATTTATAGCACTTCTGCACGTTGTGTTATCTGATATATAACGTTTCTTACACGCAATGGCTGCTTAAAGTTGCTCAAGTCGAGCTTAATTATATATTTAGAAAGACCGAGACTATTATTAACAATGGAGACAATATAAAAACGTAAGATATCGTCTGTCCCTTTCTTTTTAATCAATTACAGATAGATAAATTCAGACGGATATTTAAAGAATCTTCCATGAGTCACTTAAATAATTGATCATTTTTGTGGAGTATAATTAAAATTTAAAACAAATAGAGCAAAATGTAAAGTTTTTTTACTATTACTTATACATGGGATAGATGAACATTTCATTTTAAAACTGTAAAACTATGTGTATACCTTAAATATGAACAAGAGCCATGTCAACATGGCCATCCCCCGCCGAATGGTTTTGCTCATTGGAAGAATGTATATGTAGTAGAGCGGAATAATTCCATTTTAAGAGGTCTTTTGGTAATGAAAACTGATGGCTATAGTGATTACAGATTTGAAACCTATGTGAATACTGATGGCTGAAAATAACAAAGGGCAATTACTGAAAAATAATGCAGGGTAGGTTATCATTCTTGTGTGCTGCATCCCTCCTCAGTAAAATCTATCCACCTATGAAGTTTCAAGTTGATACCTCAAATACTTTTTGAGAAAAAAATTGAATTGAAAAATTAAGTTTGAAAAAGAACAAAGGGCAATAACTCAAAAATTATGCAAGGTAGAGTTATCATTCTTGTACAGTGCACTCCTCCTCAATGAGATCCATCCACCTTTGAAGTTTCAAGTTGATACCTCAAATACTTTTTGAGATAAGCTCTGGACAAAATAGCATGAAAATAACAAAGGGCAATAACTCAAAAATTGTATATGGAAGAGTTATCATTCTTGCACACAACATTCCTCCTCAATAAGATCTATCCACCTATGACATTTCATGCTGATATCTCAAACACTTTTTGAGTTATGCTCCATTCAGGTGAAAAATTAGGTATAAAAAATAACAAAGGGCAATAACTCAAAAATTATGAAAGGTAGAGTTATCATTCTTGTGCACTGCACACCTCCTGAGTGAGATCTATGCACCTATGAAGTTTCATGTTAATATCTCATAGGCTTTTGGAGTTATGCTCAGGACAAAAATCAATTTTGAAAAATAACAAAAGGGAATAACTCAAAAATCATGCAAGGTAGAGTTTTCATTCTTGTGCACTGCACTCCTCCTCAATGAGGTCTATCCACCTATGAAGTTTCAAGTTGATAACTCAAATACTTTTAGAGATATGCTCCGGACAAAAATGTCGGACGGAAGGACGGACGGACGGAAGGACGGAAGGTCGGACGGACGGACGGAGACTATTTCTATATCCTCCGCCGAAATTTTTCGGCGGGGGATATTTATTACAAATAGCAGTCAGAAAAATTACTCAAGTCAAGTCAAGTCAAGTCAAATAGTTTTTTATGTCTCTTCATACGTACAACATTATATAAAACTGTAGTGTAAAACATTATAAAATAAGTATGCCTTTCAATACAGAAATATAAGAGACAAATCAATCTATGCATTACTTAAAACGTTACATAGCATCTATTTTAAAAGACCAAGTTTTGAAATAATGACTTGGCCTAAAATATTGTTAACTATATTTATACCTTGTTGTTAATAATGTGAAGTTTAAATGTATATGGATCATGAGGAAACTGTGTGTCCATCTGATACTAGTCTAGTATTATGTATCCAATAAATTTTACACTATTAACAAGTGTGTCACAAAAAAAAAGTTATTGACAATAAATTGATCCATTGTTAACTGTTATCTGAAATATATAATCTGAAATATCAGCATTAAGTTATTTTAGAAACAATTATCCAAACCCCAATGCTTCAAATTGATGCTGATAGTATATATCCACAATTTCAAGTTCTTTATAATTGTGTGCCTGGACTAAAAAATGAAAACTATTTTCTCAATACTTTTCCATATGAGAATGTAGTAATAAAAATTACTACTAATAATACAATTCAAATGTTAAAATAAACACTGTACTATAAAAAAGAAAATTACATTATTTACAGTACAGTAAAATTTTCCTTTGCTTTAAAATGTTAAAACAGGCTTTGGCTGTATATTTAACTATGTTTACATCAGTGAATAATATACAAAATTTCTCCTTATCAGATAAATTATCAAACCCATTAAAAACTCCTCTACTCTGTGTGTATAGTTCCTCTCTTATGAAGGTGTACAATGGACATTTCAGTAAAACATGCTCTTCATCTTCAATACAGTTTAAACAATTGAAACAAGTTCTGTCATGTACATTAAGATTTTCATACCGCCCAGTTTCTATTCTAATCGGTGCCACACCGCATCTAAATTTTGCCATAGCACTTCGAAAATGAAATGGAAGTGGTTCTTTAACAAAGTGTTCAGTTACAAAATGAGACTTTATAAGTCTGTAAGATCTCAACTTATTACAACCATTACCTCTTACTGAATCAACTCTGTTTACAGTTTGCTTCCATTTCTCAATTTCAATCTGTAACAGCTTATTTTCTAAAGTGTCTACAACAGTTTTAGTACATCTATGTAAATTATCTATATTAAACATTCCAATGTTTCTGTACATTTCCATTATACGAAATATTCCGTTTTTACATCTTGTATTAGAGAACAATTTAACCCATTCAAAAACTTTTTTATTTAATCTAGAGTCATGCATCTTTAAAAATCTACAATACTGCCTTGTAACAGCACCCCACTGTTTTACAAATATTGGTTTCCAACCCATATCTCCAAGTACAGCAGCATTTGGTGTGTATTTTCCAACTCCCAAAAATACCTCATGGCTCTATTTTGGACAGCATTTATACATGAGTAGGATTTATCACCCCATATTGGAGCTGCATAATTTATTACAGGTAGAACCATGGAGTCATAGAGTTTTGTGAATGTTGAAAAGTTAAAACCACCAAAACTTCTACATTTCGAGATTACTAAACCAAGTGCTCTACCAGCGGACATGGCTACATTTTTGGCAATTTCTGTAAAATCTAAGAATTCATTTAATACAACACCAAGATATCTATAACTATGAGTAATCTGTAGGTGTGACGGTCCAATTTTAAAAACAAAGCTTGTCTGAATACAACTAGGTGGTCGAAAATGAACAATATTAGATTTGTTACAATTAACAACCATACTATTATTATTACACCAAATATTAAAAATATCAAGCAGCTTCTGTAAATCTGCAGCTGTTTCCGCTAAGATAACAATATCGTCTGCGAATAATAAAATACTTAACAGCTCATCATTTACTTTAATTCCAATATTTGCTTCTTTTATAGCAGTAACTAAGTCATTGGTGTATAGGTTAAAAAGTATAGGTGACAGCGGGCAGCCTTGTTTCAAACCACAATTTACTTCAAACCACTGTGAATCAAAACCATTTAACCTTATACAGCATTGAACATATTTATACAATGAAATAACAGATTTGAGAATTTTTCCACACAGACCTGACTGTTGTAGTTTTGTCCATAATTTAGCCCTAGGTACAGTATCATATGCCTTTTTGAAATCAATAAAGGCTGCAAAAGTACTTTGTTTTTTTTCAATTTTCTTGTTTCAACAATACTTGTAAGGGTGTAGACATGATCAATAGTACTTCTATCTTTAACACAAGAGCGATCAGTAATCACATGTGTCGCCTCATGATGGCCAATTTCATGTTTGGACAAATTTTGTGACAGACGGACAGACAGACGGACAGTGCACAACTAGACTTGGTACTGATCATTCCTGTAAAGTTTGGATAAAATTGCACCAGTAGTTTATGAGGAGTAGTCCGGACAAGCTTTTGCGTATCTGGCAACACACAGAAAAAAACACCTTTTAATCAAAGGGCCATAACTCAAACAAAAATCATTGAACCGGAAAATGCTGACAATATGCACAACAAGACTTCGTACTGATCATTCCTGTAAAGTTTGGATGAAATTGCACCCGTAGTTTATGAGGAGTAGTCCGGACAAGCTTTTGTGTATCTGGCAACACACAGAAAAAGAAACCTTTTTATCAAAGGGCCATAACTCGGCCAAAAATCATTCAACCGGAAAACCCTTGCAATATGCGCAAGGACTTGCGCTACAGATCAATCCTGTAAAGTTTCATTGAAATTGCATTAGTGGTATAAGAGAAGTAGTCCGGACAAACTTTAAAAATAAAAATTATTAAAGGGCCATAACTCTGACAAAAATCATTGAACCGGAAAATGCTGACAATATGCACAACTAGACTTGGTACTGATCATTCCTGTAAAGTTTGGATGAAATTGCACCAGTAGTTTATGAGGAGTAGTCCGGACAAGTTTTGTGACGGACGGACGGACAGACGGACAGACAGACAGACAGACGGACAGACAGACGACGGAGAAGTGATCCCTATATGTCGCCACTACTCCGTAGAGGCGACACAAAAACCATTTTGCTCATCATGTATATTTTTTCACTCTCACAGAATTTAGTAATTCTTTCATTTAAAATACTGCAATATACTCGAACGAGGATAAGAACAGGGCATACTGTTTTCATCAACACTCACAATGTTAACGCCTGAGGGCTTTTCTTTTATAAACATTGTTCATAACGCCTACCGAGTAAGTAGATCCATAAACAAAGATTATTAAACATAATCAAAGGATAAAAAAATAGCAAGTGCTCTTTTAAAGATTTATTTCTTTTTTTTAAAGATACCTATTTCACTTATGCAAGTGAATGAGACACATAAAATAGAGAAAAACAGAATCCCTAAAGTAAGCGTATCAGTCAAAGTTAGAAATGTTGCAGGCTCGATTTGATTGAGCCTGTTCATAGTGTGGTAATTGCAATAGTGGTAATTGCAAATACCATCCACGCCCCTTAGCACCGGCTTAAGCAGAATTCAACATTAAACATGAACTGGTGAAATTTTGAAATCTTCTTAGATATAAAATTAATCTTTAATTCATAAATTATTTAAGTTTTATTTATTTATTTATGTATTTATTTATTTATTTATTTATTTATTTTTATTTATTTATTTATTAATTTATTATTTTATTTACATTAGATATAAATCATAACAGCTAATAAGCTTGATGGGCTTGGTTAACCTTGAAACATAGAATGATTATACTTGACAATAGATACATTATATCAATCATTCTAATAAAGTACCAATTTCCATACGATTAAACTCTCTTAAAGCAAAATTTGAAAGGAAGAATTTAATATGCTAATATGGCGTCATGTGTGTCCTTAATAAGCTTCCTGACTTTATGTACGTTTATAAGTTGAATGTAGATTAATATGCATGTATTACATTTGCATATTGCTTCGTTTGTGATTCACAACCGATTTAACAAACTATGATTACAAAGATGTCAGTCGGCGACCATCGTTTATATTATAAAAAGCCCTGGCGCACAATTTGTTGGGCTGAGTAAGAACGTGCATTGACATTTCTGTAGTAGTTTATTGCTGGTTGTTCACATGATGTTGTTCACATGATGTTGTTCACATGATATTCACATTTAAAAGCGTTTATAAAAATCATTCATACGACGATGTAACTGTTAATTCGTTGATTGTACCATGTAATACACAACGAAACATCCGTTCCAGTAGACGAAAACAAGAATGTCCGGCGGTAAGTTAAGTGCACATCAATTTATTATATTAATTAAAATTATATGATTAACAGATCAAATCATAATATTTTCATTATAATTCAAAGGTTTTGTTTTTGTTGTTGATGTTGCTTTTTTGTTGTCGTTTTTTGTTGTCTACCTTTCTTTTTTAATAAAATAATAAAAATAAATGAAACTGGTTTGTGATAAACAACAAAATTTGTAGGAATAAAATGCTCGGAAACGCAGATATTGTGTTTTTAGTGTTTTTGTAACCAATTAGAACTATATTAAAGTTGACACAATTGCTAATTATTATAGTTTAAAGGCCCATTATGCCTCAAATATGTTATCATTTTTATTTCACAAAACTGCTTATTTTTGGTATCTTATTACAGTTTCAAAATGATTTCTTTGATTAACATAGAAGAACTATCTCTTGCTTTCTTTGCTCCGTTGGCAATTGGTATAATTATAGTGAATTAGTATTTCGTATGGAAGACAAAATACTATCTATTTTACATTTTGCTACCTTTTATGAAACAATTCTTAACATTCAGCGCTACTTTCTTCAGTTTTAAAACATCTTCCATGCTCTAAATCTATTATTTAAACATTATTAAACACATATTTAACATTTGTTAACAATTGAAAGTAATATGGATTTCTGAGGCATATTGTGATTTTTGTGAGCTGATAACATATTGTCTTTTAGAAAACGTTATTTCTTCACTAGCACGCAGTATTGTACATGATATTACTTTTGCATAACACTGCAGGTCTGTAAAGCGTTTGAGTTTTGAATAAAATCAACTAAGAGCAATTGCCAGCAATTTCAATAAACTTAAACTTTTACATGTGACATGCTTTATTTGTATTATTGGTGATTACTTTATAATTGATAAAAAGCATGTCTTTGTAGAATACAGGTGCATGCACTTGTGATTTCAACTTTCACACTACTTGTTCTCGTATTTATCTAGCCATTTCTCAAAACTGCTTACAACAAAGCTCTAAGTATCAACACTAAAAATAACTTTGAAAACTTATAAAAAATCAAAGCGTTTTGCTTACGTTTAATAAAAACATAAGAATGTTAGCTGTCTCGACTTATTACAACTTATAGAGTGCTACATGGCTGTGCCTCAACAAACTAAGACATTGAGAATGTTTTGTTTATGCTAAAGCATAAAAAAGGAAATAAACATAGTTTAACTGGTTTAAATGGTTTTATTTTAAGTCAGATAAGACGTATTATATAGTTTAAATGCTCCCTTTGAAGAATAAAAAATAAAAACGACTTTTTTTGTTGCCATTCGTATAAATCAAGCAATTATCTCAGATACTAATGTTTTCCATTGTTTGTACATAAAATTGAAAATTGAAATTGACATAATTTACATTTTTGTCCATTGAGGGAATACTAAAATAAATGTGTGCATCAGATACTTCAACGATTGTACCGATTGAGTTACCCACAAAATGGGCGATCAGGTGAAAAACACGCCAACGCAATCGATATTGAGGATATAGAAAATGCTCAAGATTAATTATCTAATAGGCTAGATTGACTCCTACAAATAGTTCTCATAACAAAGTAATGGAAATTAAGTGGGCAACTATTTATGCCATTCATTATATAACACGGGAGATAACACCACTTTCATAAGAGTCCACCTATAAAATATTGAATATATTGTCGTTTTAAGTCAGAAAGAATTAAATAAGATATATATAACTTTATATTACAAAGTAATTCCATATCCTATATATTTCCTGCTATTACATGTACATTATACATGTACATCAAATTAAAGATATGTAATAGATAATATGATTTGGATTTTGCGGTAGAAAATAGAAATTCAGTCTTTCAAACATAATATTATTTTAAGTGGACCACATAAAGTGTAAGATGCTGTATATTTGCTGCATGTTGTTACCAAAAATATTGTTTGAATTATAAAAACGAATAGTCCAAAATATGAAAGTCATATGTTTAAACACTTTCTTATAAGCGAATGGCGAATGCATGTAATTATTGCTTAGGGGGCACAGGACATATTCGAATGATGACCCCGGTCAATTTTTTTAATAACTCAGACATGGTGTTTTGAAGGTACTGATAACTTCTGATATTTCTCTGTCATTGTAATTCTTTCTTGTTTGTGTGTAGGAAATGAGAAGTATTTTTGGGTTTTTACCCGAAACTAAGCATTTTGGTAGCTTTATATGTATTTCTGACTCTCCGAATGGAGGTGAAAAAGTATAAAATCAAGCTTTGACAGTTGGCGCCAAACAAGTAAGAAATTTCAGATAAAATTTGTGAAAAATCTAAACGTATGACCGACACTTTATTGGTCATTTCTGAAAATGCCATAGCTTGCACTGCGTGTTACTGATATTTTTAAAGGAATCGGGCGGATTCTGGAGTATGCTGCACCTTCATGAAGATTGCCCATATTGGTATATTTTAGGTGTGATTTTAGCTAGGTGGGGGTAAATATAAATTGCTGTCAGTCATTTTTTTGAAGGAGCAATGCATGCAAAATATTATTTTCTTCAATGTATGTCATATATCATTGAATAATGCTGTGCAACTGGTTATCTGCCTGTGAAACAGATTTTGAAATATTTGGAATTGTGTTTCTGGTCACACTGAAATACAAAATTGTTCATTTTTAGGTCCCCTGCCCCCCTTAGTGGCTAAAATACCATCACAATATTCTTTTACGCATGCGCGTTGGCCAGTGTGTGTTATGTGTTAAGAGCAAATATTTGTAAACCTTCTGGTCATTGACAAAATATCAAATTCCTTTAGTAACAGGACATTTTAAAATGATAAAAGTGTTGTGAACAAGATTAACTTACATATAACAAACAGCAGTGCCGACTTTATTAAAGTTATAATTTATAATCTTAACATTTCACTTTGAAAATAAACAAGTTTTTTAATTGAAAAATCGACTTGTAATTTAAATTGACAATTCAATAAGCTACAGAAAAATGTGTAATAATGGGATAATGTAACAATTATACTAATATATAGACTTCACGAATAAATGTTTTGTTTGCACAACACTCAATGATAAGTTTAAATGTTAAAGAAAACTACGAAATAATAAACATTTGCGCACTTCTTTCTAACTTTCCAATTTGATCACATGACAGATTAATTAGTTCTTTTAATACGTGTACAAATTGCAAATGGTCACAAAATACATGTATATGTTTCAAACAAAATGTAACCGCACGTACATCATTTACATTTAATAAGTAGTAAAGTGGCATTCAATGATTAAAAATAAATTGCTGCATAGTATTAACCATATAACAAACATGGACATTGAAAGAAAAGAAAATAATGTTATAAACAAATTAACTTTTATCTGAATCATAAGTTATGATGTCACGAAGGAGAGAACATTCATACTTTGGTTTAATAACATAAGTACATCAAAATTATGGCATGATTGAAATGTGTTTGTTTAACATGTGAGGTAAAATTAAATCATCTTATACACCCGCTGTAACATTATCATTCTTTGGTCATGCCAGTGATAAAAAGTATAGCATTTCCTGAATAATCATGTTTATATCATTATTTTCTTGGCAAGACGGGATTGTAAATAATTTTCAAGATTAATGTTTAATTTGATGTAAATCTAGACGCAAATTTTCAGATCATTGGGTCAACCCGTTTTTCCAGAATTATTATTCTAATTGTGAAAAATTACCAAAAAATTAAAAAGCGTTGCAACACTTTCATTCAATTCGGACTTAGACTAGCATAAAATACGATTTTCAAATAATTTTCTAAGTAATGCCTTAATAACCTTCAAATCAAAATTTATTCAAATTGAAATTATAAGCTTTTGACCTCAGTGGAGTTCCTTTAAACTAAAACGAACCATTATCAACATGTTATTACATCTCATTATTTTAAATGGCAATTATAATAAATTCTGTTACTCGCGCAGTAAAATATCAGTTATAAAGTAACTTAAATTATTACATACCTTTAAAAGAAAGTAAGATGTTGTAAGATTTTATTTTGAAACGTTTTCCCTGTTTTACTAATTACATTTGTCTTTTATCAATTATTTGCTTTATATGATGTCATTTCGGCAACAAGACATTGGTATCAACATTATCATTTGATGTTGACAATAAAACCAACAAATGCGCCACATGCGTTAAGGAACGACATTAATCATCTTTAAATGAAAGTACGGTGATATCTTTTAATATTAACATTTCTTATCAGTAGTATATATTAACAATAAGCTTAAAGCTTCCAGCACAATCGAACTAAAATAAATTTGTATAAAGTAAGAGAAACAATGTTGTTATTTATTTTTTTTTTTCAAAAGAAGTTTTTTATGTCTGAGAGAGACACTTAACTAGTGCATTCCAGATAAAATAATTTGCATGCTAAGTAAAACGAAATAGAAACTTACCAATTACTATCTGTACGTTTTCAGTCAAATAACCCATTAGTTAATCCTTTTAATTGTTATTGATACAAGTAATAATCTTATCACATTTCACGAACCATTGGTATTATTTTATAGATGCGTAGCGAACATATAAATCGTATACAGTAAGATTATAGAAACCTTTAATTTCCTTGTGGCGATTATACAACACACATTAGATAATGTACGCAACACTTGACAGATGATCATAACGTGAAAATACATTCACAATTTTACAAATAATTTAATAAATTCAAATTTTCTTCTCCGCATTTACGGAAATAATAAAAGCTTCATTTAACATAGGTATAAACGAAACAGTTTAAACAACCCTTTTAAGAGTTCAAATTGTGCATATATGCACTCACTGCTGTTGGTTCTCATCCCATAAAGGACCCTGGATTCAGGAGCCGGCTCGTGCCTGAAATGTTGCACGGAGAGGCACCCGAGGTCTCTTTCTAAAGATGAAATGACACCATATGATGGTACCCGTGTAGATAAGCATATGAATGTATTATCATTTGGTCACTGCTTTTTATACGCAAACGTCTGTAGACAAATAAAGCTCTAATCCTTGCGCAATATATCATCGTCTTTTCAATGATAGGGAAAAAATAAAAGGCGAAAATGTTTGACTACAAGAATATGAAGGAGTGTTTAATAGATATACAAATAAACTTTTAAAATGATTTATCAGTTTCGACCCTGTTGCTTACTTAAATGGAATAAAGTAAATTCAGCATATATATATATTTTTACACCATGAAAAAAACTTCTCATTTGCATTCGGTATACATTACAAATAAAAGTTTAAAATATGGTGATTTCAACTGCATCCAACTAATACTAATGTACAAAATCCTAATCGGTTACAATGAAACTGCAATAAACATCAATATAAAGTTGCATATATCGAAATAATAAATGGAATATGTCACAAATTAGACTACTTGTCATTGAACAGTGGAATAAATTTAATAAAATATGCACTGAATAAATTAATCTTTTGTTACAGTATATGTCAGTAATGAAATACCCCTTTTAGATAAATTCGTGCCATGTAAAGTTTGCCAAACGTTTTTCAAATATTTTGGTCATGGTTTTGTGCAAAATGATTTTAATTGACAATGGAAAAAACTGACTGCAGTCATTATCAATAAATTATTGCACTAACTGTTACTGCATACAGATATTGCGGTGTACTTCAAAATATCTACGATTTACATTGAACTTCGACATCAAAATTGAATATATTAGATTTACATTTTTCAAATTGCGTTTGCTTGAAATGTTGGTAACTGAAACAGAATTCAGTAACTGATATGGTTCTTAATTAATATCAATTCAGATCTAGTTACATCATGTAGATAAGAATAATAACCTAAAAAGTGTTTAAATCTCCACTCAAAAAATAATGAATGTGTTATCTGAAAACCGTACATTCATGGTGCACAAAACTATGATTATTTAAATTCCTTTAACGATGTTAGAACAATTATTATAGTTTAAAGGCCCATTATGCCTCAAATATGTTATCATTTTTATTTCACAAAACTGCTTATTGTTGGTATCTTATTACAGTTTCAAAATGATTTCTTTGATTAACATAGATGAACTGTCTTTTGCTTTCTTTGCTCCGTTGGCAATTGGTATAATTATAGTGAATTAGTATTTCGTATGGAAGACAAAATACTATCTTATTTACATTTTGCTACCTTTTATGAAACAATTCTTAACATTCAGCGCTACTTTCTTCAGTTTTAAAACATCTTCCATGCTCTAAATCTATTATTTAAACATTATTAAACACATATTTAACATTTGTTAACAATTGAAAGTAATATGGATTTACTGAGGCATATTTGTGATTTTTGTGAGCTGATAACATATTGTCTTTTAGAAAACGTTATTTCTTCACTGAGCACGCAGTATTGTACATGATATTACTTTTGCCATAACACTGCAGGTCTGTAAAGCGTTTTTGAGTTTTGAATAAAATCAACTAAGAGCAATTGCCAGCAATTTCAATAAACTTAAACTTTTACATGTGACATGCTTTATTTGTATTATTGGTGATTACTTTATCATTGATAAAAAAGCATGTCTTTGTAGAATACAGGTGCATTGCACTTGTGATTTCAACTTTCACACTACTTGTACTCGTATTTATCTAGCCATTTCTCAAAACTGCTTACAACAAAGCTCTAAGTATCAACACTAAAAATAACTTTGAAAACTTATAAAAAATTAAAGCGTTTTGCTTAAGTTTAATAAAAACATAAGAATGTTAGCTGTCTCGACTTATTACAACTTATAGAGTGCTACACGGCTGTGCCTCAACAAACTAAGACATTGAGAATGTTTTGTTTATGCTAAAGCATAAAAAAGGAACAAAACATAGTTGAACTGGTTTAAATGGTTTTATTTTAGTCAGATAAGACGTATTATATAGTTTAAATGCTCCCTTTGAAGAATAAAAATAAAAGCGACTTTTTTGTTGCCATTCGTATTTGTGGTTAATAAATCAAGCAATTATCTCAGCTACTAATGCTTTCCATCGTTTGTACATAAAATTGAAAATTGACATAATTTACATTTTTGTCCATGGGGTAAATACTAAAATTAATTTGTGCATCAGATACTTCAACGATTGTACCGATTGAGTTACCCGCAAAATGGGCGATCAGGTGAAAAACCCGCCAACGCAATCGATATTGAGGATATAGAAAATGCTCAAGATTGATTATCTAATAGGCTAGATTGACTCCTACAAATAGTTCTCGTAACACAGTAATGGAAATTCAGTGGGCACGTTTTTATGTCAGTCATTAAATAACACGGGAGATAACACCACTTTCATAAGATTCCACCTATAAAATATTGAATATATTGTCGTTTTAAGTCCAAAAGAATTATATATATATATATATAACTTTATATTACAAAGTAATTCCATATCCTATATATTTCCTGCTATTACATGTACATTATACATGTACATTAAATTAAAGATATGTTATAGGCAATATGATTTGGATTTTGCGGTAGAAAATAGAAATTCAGTCTTTCAAACATAATATTATTTTAAGTGGACCACATAAAGTGTATGAAGCTGTATATTTGCTGCATGTTGTTACCAAAAATATTGTTTGAATTATAAAAACAAATACGTCCAAAATATGAAAGTCATATGTTTAAACACTTTCTTATAAGCGAATGGCGAATGCGTGTAATCATTGCTTAGTGGCTAAAATACCATCACAATATTCTTTTACGCATGCGCGTTGACCAGTGTGTGTTACAAAGCTTGCATCAAATATATGTAAACCTTCTGGTCATTGACAAAATTTCAAATTCCTTTAGTAACAGGACATTTTTAAATGATAAAAGTGTTGTGAACAAGATTAACTTACATATAACAAACAGCAGTGCCGACGTTATTAAAGTTATAATTTATAATCTTTACATTTCACTTTGAAAATGAACAAGTTTTTAAACAGAAAAATCGACTTGTAATTTAAATTGACAATTCAATAATCTACAGAAAAATGTGTAATAATGGGATAATGAAACAATTATACTAATATATAGACTTCACGAATAAATGTTTTGTTTGCACAACACTCAATAATAAGTTAAAATGTTAAAGAAAAGTACGAAATAATAAACAGTTGCGCACTTCTTTCTAACTTTCCAATATATATGTATTTGATCACATGACAGATTAATTTATTCTTTTAATATGTGTACAAATTGCACATGGTCACAAAATACATGTACAGTGAGTTGGCCAATAACGGATCACTAGTGAAACTTTTAGTGTTTATGAACGAATGATTTTTAAATTCTTAAATAAATGTATATAGATTTGAAGTATTTTTATTCCTCTTTTACTGTGTACTTCTTGTGAATTTGTATTTTGAATGCATCATGGTGCATTTACCCTTTTCAAACATCTAGTAAACATGCAATAACGGGTCAAATCAGCCATTAGCGGATCACGTGACATACGAATGGGGATTGTCTCAAAAATACGAATTTTCTGTCAAATTCGTCCTGAACAAAGAAAAATATTGCACAAATATATGTCACCCCTGAATATAGAGTGTAAATGGAGTAAAGAATTCAAGAGGCAACTAATGATTGTGGTTAACATAGTAATGTTATGATTGTAATAATGGTAAACTAGATATTTGTGTAGGCAACCACCACAAGACAAATGATGGTTGACATTATAATAAATGCATAGTCATTTTTTTTCAGGATTACAGGGACAAAGCAGCTCATGAAAACACATTTGATGTAAAACTTGATTAAAGTAACTGTAACCTTAATGTGTTGTTACTGTTGCTGCTGTGAAACAAAAGCTAAAAGTGCAATATCTAGAAATTTGCATGTTCTATGTGGTCAGTATGATTAGGATATATTTTATAAGAAAAACAAACAAAATTTTCAACATATACTGCTTTACTCCTTAGAAAAATCTGCAATAAAAAACGAACAGAATCATAACAAAATGCATGTACTAGTGTAAAACAATTCTGACTATCATTCATAAAAGGCAATGTAATAATAATTCTGATTGTGCAGACAAATGGATATGAACTTTTATTTCACAATTAATTGTTATAAACACTAGCAACAGCTTGAAAAATATGTAATTTAAGTAAAAAAGAATTCTTTATTGTTATATGTAACAGACATATGTGACTGAAAAATTTTATTTTTGTTGGGTTTAACGTCACACCAACACAATTTTAGGTCATAGGGCTGGACTTCTGTGTACATTTTTTTTGTTTTCCTTTAGACTTTGGAAGCATCATTATCTGAAACAATAAAACAAATAAACATTGAGCTGGCATGGATTCATTAAGTATAATTTTACTATTTGATACTTTGACCCATTCTGCATTGAGATGTCTTTGTTAGCATATGAAACAAGAGCTGTCAGAGGAGACAGCTCCACTCGACTAATCAATTACGGATGCAATATTTAAAGGAAGACAAGACTATGGACAAAATTATAATATAAATGTATTTTTGTATCAACATCAAGAATCCACGTATTAGTTCAATTAATTGAGCGACATATGACATTCAAGTGACCATGTCAGACAATTCCTATGCTCTGTAATGGAAAAGACAACATTTTTTTTGAAATCTAAAATTAAATCAATAAAAAGAATGATAAGAGCTAAACTTATGTGAAGTTTTAAAAGAAAATCATAGTTCAAAGAGGAAGTAACTCTTGAAATAAAACGTTGAATAATGACAGAGAACTGTCTGAACAATTTTCTAAAGTCTTATAATGGGGAGCGGGGGGGGGGGGGTAAATCACAGAAATATTCATTTTTAGAGTAACATATTTATCACATTTGAAGTTGGTGATAATAAGTAACGTAGATGCCTTGAGAAATGAAGAAAATGGAGAAGTTAATAAAATAATTTAGTTTTATTAAATTTTTAACAAATTAAATTTTAAGTTTTAAAGCCTAGTCTTAATTAAAAATATACTACATACATTTGGAGTCACATATTCTGTAGGAATAATTCTGTAAAAAGTATTTCACAAATCGTGTTGGCGATGATGTAAAGGAACATATATTTGAAGTTTGAAGTGGATACATTAAGAAATAAAGAAGTTGCAGTAAAAGAAATATTTTAATGAAAAATCTTAATCCAAATGGAGATAATTACGGAAATAGTTTTGCCAGAGTTATCAACCTTGTCACATAAGACGTGGTTGATAAGTAACATTAATTATGATTTGAAGTTTGAAGTTGATGCTTAAAGAAAAAAAATGTATATGTAAAAATTATTTTACTGTAAAATTACTGCACAAAAATCTTAAACTGAAATCAGGACACAGACGCTGGGTGAGGACAAGTCTCAATATATATCGAAAGTCATATAGATAACTGAATATGAAAAAAAAATATGTTCTTTGTATCTGATTTATTTAATAACAAATGATTTATGATGTTATATATAGTCTGGAAAAAAAACGGATACCTACGTACATGTAGCCTGTAACAGTATTTAACTGTTGCAGCTGTTTATACTGCATAAAATACCTTTTTGGCATGGACTGCATAATTCAGTTGTAATATTAACATAAATCATTTAAACTTTATATTATTTATTTATTAATTTGGTCTACAAACTAAAATTTTGTAAAAAAAATATTTTCTATAACAGGTTGTATAACTTTTAGGCGGTCCCTTCCTATAAATTGCATGATCAGCTATTGGGTAACTCGGTGCAATTCATTTGAATAGCGCTATGAAAATAATTCCTCAAGTATTTTTTAAACGGTTGGTGTTGCAGGTAGTTAACATATTGGGCATCAAATATCTACCAGCTTTGATCCAATATCTTTCGAGTTTTTATGATAAATAAGGCAACAATTTCAAATATGCGTTGTCAACGGCGCTAAATTTCACGAGAAACGTAAACGCTTTGTTAAGCATCTGAGTGAATCTGATATGAATTACACGGATGTTTACATTTTTTCCGCTGTCAAGTAGCTAACATCCTAATTCACATGCCTTTAGGTAAAAACATTTATAAGCTCAAACCTATTAGAAGAATATTTCGTTAAATCACTGACTGATCAGTTATTGGCTATGATCCGCTATTGGCTAACTCACTGTATTTGTTTCAAACAAAATGTAACACCGCGTACATCATTTACATTTTATAAGTAGTAAAGTGACATTCAATGATTAAAAATAAATTGCTGCATAGTATTAACTATATAACAAACATGGACATTGAAAGAAAAGAAAATAATGTTATAAACAAATTAACTTTTATCTGAATCATAAGTTATGATGTCACGAAGGAGAGAACATTCATACTTTGGTTTAATAACATAAGTACATCAAAATTATGGCATGATTGAAATGTGTTTGTTTAACATGTGAGGTAAAATTAAATCATCTTATACACCCGCTGTAACATTATTATTCTTGGCCATGCCAGTGATAAAAAGTATAGCATTTCCTGAATAATCATGTTTATATCATTATTTTCTTGGCAAGACGGGATTGTAAATAATTTTCAAGATTAATGTTTAATTTGATGTAAATCTAGACGCAAATTTTCAGATCATTGGGTCAACCCGTTTTTCCAGAATTATTATTCTAATTGTGAAAAATTACCAAAAAATGAAAAGCGTTGCAACACTTTCATTCAATTCGGACTTAGACTAGCATGAAATACGATTTTCAAATAATTTCTAAGTAATGCCTTAATAACCTTCAAATCAAATTTATTTTATAAGCTTTTGACCTCAGTGGAGTTCCTTTAAACTAAAACGAACCAATATCAACATGTTATTACATCTCATTATTTTAAATGACAATCATAATAATTCTGTTACTCGCGCAGTAAAATACCAGTTATAAAGTAACTTAAATTATTACATACCTTTAAAAGAAAGTAAGATGTTGTAAGATTTTATTTGAAACGTTTTCCCTGTTTTACTATTACATTTGTCTTTTATCAATTATTTGCTTTATATGATGTAATTTCGGCAACAAGACATTGGTATCAACATTATCATTTGATGTTGACAATAAAACCAACAAATGCACCACATGCGTTAAGGAACGACATTAATCATCTTTAAATGAAAGTACGGTGATATATTTTAATATTAACATTTCTTATCAGTAGTATATATTAACAATAAGCTTAAAGCTTCCAGCACAATCGAACTAAAATAAATTTGTATAAACTAAGAGAAACAATGTTGTTATTATTATTTTTTTTTTCAAAAGAAGTTTTTTCATGTCTGAGAGAGACACTTAACTAGTGCATTCCAGATAAAATAATTTGCATGCTAAGTAAAACGAAATAGAAACTTACCAATAACTATCTGTACGTTTTCAGTCAAATAACCCATTAGTTAATCCTTTTCATTGTTATTGATACAAGTAATAATCTTATCACATTTCACGAACCATTGGTATTATTTTATAGATGCGTAGCGAACATATAAATCGTATACAGTAAGATTATAGAAACCTTTAATTTCCTTGTGGCGATTAGATAATGTACGAAACACTTGACAGATGATCATAACGTGAAAATACATTCACAATTTTACAAATAATTTAATAAATTCATATTTTCTTCTCCGCATTTACGGAAATAATAAAAGCTTCATTTAACATAGGAATAAACGAAACAGTTTAAACAACCCTTTTAAGAGTTCAAATTGTGCATATTTGCACTCACTGCTGTTGGTTCTTATCCCATAAAGGACCCTGGATTCAGGAGCCGGCTCGTGCCGGAAATGTTGCACGGAGAGGCACCCGATGTCTTTTTCTAAAGATGAAATGACACCATATGATGGTACCCGTGTAGATAAGCATATGAATGTATTATCATTTGGTCACTGCTTTTTATACGCAAACGTATGCAGACAAATTAATGTTCTAATCCTTGCGCAATATATCATCGTCTTTTCAATGATAGGGAAAAAATAAGAAAGGCTAAAATGTTTGACTACAAGAATATGAAGGAGTGTTTAATAGATATACAAATAAACTTTTAAAATGATTTAGCAGTTTCGACCCTGTTGCTTAAATGGGAATAAAGTAAATTCAGCATACATATATATTTTACACCATGAATAAACTTCTCATTTGCATTCGGTATACATTACTAATTATATTTTAAAATATTGTGATTTCAACTGCATCCAACTAATACTAATGTACAAAATCCTAATCGGTTACAATGAAACTGCAATAAACATCAATATAAAGTTGCATATATCGAAATATTAAATGGAATATGTCACAAATTAGACTACCTGTCATTGAACAGTGGAGTAAATTTAATAAAATATGCACTGAATAAATTAATCTTTTGTTACAGTATATGTCAGTAATGAAATACCCCTTTTAAATAAATTTGTGCCATGTAAAGTTTGCCAAACGTTTTACAAATATTTCGGTCATGGTTTTGTGCAAAATGATTTTAATTGACAATGGAAAAAAACTGACTGCAGTCATTATCAATAAATTATTGCACTAACTGTTACTGCATACAGATATTGCGGTGTACTTCAAAATATCCACGATTTACATTTAACTTCGACATCAAAATTAAATATATTAGATTTACATTTTTCAAATTGCGTTTGCTTGAAATGTTGGTAACTGAAACAGAATTCAGTAACTGATATGGTTCTCAATTAATATCAATTCAGATCTAGTTACATTATGTAGATAAGAATAATAACCTAAAAATTGTTTAAATCTCCACTCATAAATAAAGAATTGTTTATATGGTCTACTAATTTAAAATTTTATTATCATCAAGCAAGCAGCATTGTTCCGTTAGCAAAAGGATGTAAAATGCTAGCATGTGTCGTCGGAGACTTGATGTGCTATGATAATATTTTCAAGTTTTGATGCCATTAATATTTAAATGACGTCACTTCGACGCGTGTTAAAGGAAATAAATAGAGGATTTTGAATGAGTGAAGATCTCTAGATTTAATAGATATACTACATTTTTTGAACTCGTTGAATAAAACAATACTCGTTCAATAAATTTAGTATTGAACCTATACACTCGTCCATTTCCTCTATTTATAGCACTCCTGTACGTTGTGTTATCTGATATATAACGTTTCTTACACGCAATGGCTGCTTAAAGTTGCTCAAGTCGAGCTTAATTATATATTTAGAAAGACCGAGACTATTATTAACAATGGAGACAATATAAAAACGTAAGATATCGTCTGTCCCTTTCTTTTTAATCAATTACATGTACAGATAGATAAATTCAGACGGATATTTAAAGAATCTTCCATGAGTCACTTAAATAATTGATCATTTTTGTGGAATATAATTAAAATTTAAAACAAATAGAGCAAAATGTAAAGTTTTTTTACTATTACTTATACATGGGATAGATGAACATTTCATTTTAAAACTGTAAAACTATGTGCATACGTTAAATATGAATTATTACAAATAGCAGTCAGAAAAATTACTCGAACGAGGATAAGAACAGGGCATACTGTTTTCATCAACACTCACAATGTTAACGCCTGAGGGCTTTTCTTTTATAAACATTGTTCATAACGCCTACCGAGTAAGAAGATCCATAAACAAAGATTATTACACATAATCAAAGGATAAAAAAATAGCAAATGCTCTTTTAAAGATTTATTTCTTTTTTTTAAGATACCTATTTCACTTATGCAAGTGAATGAGACACATAAAATAGAGAAAAACAAAATCCCTAAAGTCAGTCAAAGTTAGAAATGTTGCAGGCTCGATTTGATTGAGCCTGTTCATAGTGTGCTAATTGCAAATACCATCCACGCCCCTTAGCACCGGCTTAAGCAGAATTCAACATTAAACATGAACTGGTGAAATTTTGAATTTTGAAATCTTCGTAGATATAGAGGATATTGAATGAGTGTAAGTTCAATACTGAATTTATTGCACGAGTTGAATAAAATTATATTATGCGAGCCTTTGGCGAGCATAATATTATTTTATTCAACGAGTGCAATAAATTCAGTTATGAACTTACACGAATTTAATATTCTATTTATCACATACCCAAAATAAAGACCGTTTAAAGTAAAATAAGAGTCATTTTTCATTGACGCGTCTATAGTATAACGCTAACATTTAGCGCGTCTTTACACTATGTTTGTATAACGCTAATGACGTCACGTCAAAATATATGCACGGCCGTGCAATACCATATTTACGGAGTCGCAAAATCGGCACGGTTATGTGATAAATAAAATTAATCTTTAATTCATAAATTAATCAGTTTTATTTATTTATTTATTTATTTATTTATTTACTTTAGAAAAAAATCATAACAGCTAATGAGCTTGATGTGCTTGGTTTACCTTGAAACATAGAATGATTATACTTGACAATAGATACATTATATCAATCATTCTAATAAAGTACCAATTTTCATACGATTAAACTCTCTTATTTAAAGCAAAATTTGAAAAGAAGAATTTAATATGCTAATATAACGTCATGTGTGTCCTCAATAAGCTTCCTGACTTTATGTACGTTTATAAGTTGAATGTAGATTAATATACATGTATTATATTTGCATATTGCTTCGTTTGTGATTCACAACCGATTTAACAAACTATAATAACATAGATGTCGATCGGCGACCATCGTTTATATTATAAAAATCAATGGCGCAAAAATTTGTTGGGCTAAGTTAGAACGTGCATTGACATTTCTGTAGTAGTTTATTGCTGTTTGTTCACATGCAGTTGTTCACATGATGTTCACATTTAAAAGCGTTTATAAAAATCATTCATACGACGATGTAACTGTTAATTCGTTGATTGTACCATGTAATACACAACGAAACATCCGTTCCAGTAGACGAAAACAAGAATGTCCGGCGGTAAGTTAAGTGCACATCAATTTAATATATTAATTAAAATTATATGATTAACAGATCAAATCATAATATTTTCATTATAATTCAAAGGTTTTGTTTTTGTTGTTTGTTGTTGATGTTGCTTTTTTGTTGTCGTTTTTTGTTGTCTACCTTTCTTTTTTAATAAAATAATAAAATAAATGAAACTGGTTTGTGATAAACAACAAAATTTGTAGGAATAAAATGCTCGGAAACGCAGATATTGTGTTTCTAGTGTTTTTGTAACCAATTAGAACTACATGTATATTAAAGTTGACACAATTGCTAATTATTATAGTTTAAAGGCCCATTATGCCTCAAATATGTTATCATTTTTATTTCACAAAACTGCTTATTTTTGGTATCTTATTACAGTTTCAAAATGATTTCTTTGATTAACATAGATGAACTATCTTTTGCTTTCTTTGTTCCGTTGGCAATTGGTATAATTATAGTGAATTAGTATTTCGTATGGAAGACAAAATACTATCTTATTTACATTTTGCTACCTTTTATGAAACAATTCTTAACATTCAGCGCTACTTTCTTCAGTTTTAAAACATCTTCCATGCTCTAAATCTATTATTTAAACATTATTAAACACATATTTAACATTTGTTAACAATTGAAAGTAATATGGATTTCTGAGGCATATTGTGATTTTTGTGAGCTGATAACATATTGTCTTTTAGAAAACGTTATTTCTTCACTAGCACGCAGTATTGTACATGATATTACTTTTGCATAACACTGCAGGTCTGTAAAGCGTTTGAGTTTTGAATAAAATCAACTAAGAGCAATTGCCAGCAATTTCAATAAACTTAAACTTTTACATGTGACATGCTTTATTTGTATCATTGGTGATTACTTTATCATTGATAAAAAGCATGTCTTTGTAGAATACAGGTGCATGCACTTGTGATTTCAACTTTCACACTACTTGTTCTCGTATTTATCTAGCCATTTCTCAAAACTGCTTACAACAAAGCTCTAAGTATCAACACTAAAAATAACTTTGAAAACTTATAAAAAATCAAAGCGTTTTGCTTACGTTTAATAAAAACATAAGAATGTTAGCTGTCTCGACTTATTACAACTTATAGAGTGCTACACGGCTGTGCCTCAACAAACTAAGACATTGAGAATGTTTTGTTTATGCTAAAGCATAAAAAAGGAAATAAACATAGTTTAACTGGTTTAAATGGTTTTATTTTAAGTTAGATAAGACGTATTATATAGTTTAAATGCTCCCTTTGAAGAATAAAAAATAAAAACGACTTTTTTTGTTGCCATTCGTATTTGTGGTTAATAAATCAAGCAATTATCTCAGATACTAATGTTTTCCATTGTTTGTACATAAAATTGAAAATTGAAATTGACATAATTTACATTTTTGTCCATGGAGTAAATACTAAAATTAATGTGTGCATCAGATACTTCAACGATTGTACCGATTGAGTTACCCGCAAAATGGGCGATCAGGTGAAAAACCCGCCAACGCAATCGATATTGAGGATATAGAAAAAAAAATTAATTATCTAATAGGCTAGATTGACTCCTACAAATAGTTCTCATAACAAAGTAATGGAAATTAAGTGGGCAAGTATTTATGTCATTCATTATATAACACGGGAGATAACACCACTTTCATAAGATTCCACCTATAAAATATTGAATATATTGTCGTTTTAAGTCAGAAAGAATTAAATAAGAGATATATAACTTTATATTACAAAGTAATTCCATATCCTCTATATTTCCTGCTATTACATGTACATAAAAAGGAGAGAACATTCATACTTTGGTTTAATAACATAAGTACATCAAAATTATGGCATGATTGAAATGTGTTTGTTTAACATGTGAGGCAAGATTAAATCATCTTATACACCCGCTGTAACATTATCATTCTTGGCCATGCCAGTGATAAAAAGTATAGCATTTCCTGAATAATTATGTTTATATCATTTTTTTCTTGACATGACGAGATTGTAAATAATTTTCAAGATTAATGTTTAATTTGATGTAAATCTAGACGCAAACTTTCAGATCATTGGGCCTACCCGTTTTTCCAGAATTATTATTCTTATTGTGAAAAATTACCATAAATTGAAAAGAGTTAAAACACTTTTATTCAATTCGGACTTAGAATAGCATAAAATACGATTTTCAAATTATTTCTGAGTATATTCCTTAATAACCCTCCGCAGATCTTTCTGTTTTAAGTGTCAAATAAAATAATCAAATTGAAATTATAAGCTTTTTGACCTCAGTAGAGTTCCTTTAAACTAAAACGAACCAATATCAACATGTTATTACATCTCATTATTTTAAATGGCAATTATAATAATTTGGTTACTCGCGCAGTAAAATACCAGTTATAAAGTAACTTAAATTATTACATACCTTAAAAAGAAAGTAAGATGTTGTAAGATTTTATTTGAAACGTTCTCCCTGTTTCTCTATTACATTTGTCTTTTATCAATTATTTGCTTTATATGATGTCATTTCGGCAACAAGACATTGGTATCAACGTTATCATTTGATGTTGACAATAAAACCAACAAACACGTTGCATGCGTTAAGGAACGTACGGTGATATAATTTTTAATATTAACATTTTTTAACAGTAGTATATACTAACAATAAGCTTAAATCGAACTAAAATAAATCTGTATAAACTAAGAGAAACAATGTTGTTGTTGTTGTTGTTGTTTTTTATTCAAATGAAGTTTTTTCATGTCTGAGAGAGACAATGAACTAGTGCATTCCAGATAAAATAATTTGCATGCTAAGTAAAACGAAATAGTAGCTTACCAATAACTATCTGTACGTTTTCAGTCAAATAACCCATTAGTTAATCCTTTTAATTATTATTGATACAAGTAACACATTGCACGAACCGTTGGTATTATATCATAGATGCGTAGTGAACATATAAATCGTATACAGTAAGATTATAGAAACCTTTAATTTCCTTGTGGCGATTATACAACACACATTAGATAATGTACGCAACACTTGACAGATGATCATAACGTGAAAATACATTCACAATTTTACAAATAATTTAATAAATTCATATTTTCTTCTCCGCATTTACGGAAATAATAAAAGCTTCATTTAACATAGGAATAAACGAAACAGTTTAAACAACCCTTTTAAGAGTTCAAATTGTGCATATTTGCACACACTGCTGTTGGTTCTCATCCCATAAAGGACCATGGATTCAGGAGCCGGCTCGTGCCTGAAATGTTGCACGGAGAGGCACCCGATGTCTCTTTCTAAAGATGAAATGACACCATATGATGGTACCCGTGTAGATAAGCATATGAATGTATTATCATTTGGTCACTGCTTTTTATACGCAAACGTATGTAGACAAATAAAGCTCTAATCCTTGCGCAATATATCATCGTCTTTTCAATGATAGGGAAAAAATAAGAAGGCGAAAATGTTTGACTACAAGAATATGAAGGAGTGTTTAATAGATATACAAATAAACTTTTAAAATGATTTATCAGTTTCGACCCTGTTGCTTACTTAAATGGGAATAAAGTAAATTCAGCATATATATATATTTTACACCATGAAAAAACTTCTCATTTGCATTCGGTATACATTACAAATAATATTTTAAAATATTGTGATTTCAACTGCATCCAACTAATACTAATGTACAAAATCCTAATCGGTTACAATGAAACTGCAATAAACATCAATATAAAGTTGCATATATCGAAATAATAAATGGAATATGTCACAAATTAGACTACTTGTCATTGAACAGTGGAATAAATTTAATAAAATATGCACTGAATAAATTAATCTTTTGTTACAGTATATGTCAGTAATGAAATGCCCCTTTTAGATAAATTCGTGCCATGTAAAGTTTGCCAAACGTTTTTCAAATATTTCGGTCATGGTTTAGTGCAAAATGATTTTAATTGACAATGGAAAAAAACTGACTGCAGTCATTATCAATAAATTGTATCATAGTTTGGAGACCTTTCTGTTGAAAATGTGTCAGGGTTAAATCGTTATCATATACATGCACAGTGCGTTAACTGGAGTGCGGGTATTAGTTACCCGCACTCCAGAGCATGCCCATTGATTGGCTCATTTTTGCTGGGGTTTACATATTGTGACGGCAGAGAAAGGGAAAGCGACAGAATGTCATATTCAGATGTTCGTTCATTGGTTCATTTTTGCCGGGGTTTCATATTGTGACAACAGGGAACGTGCTTTTATGTTTGACTATGATACAAAAGAGAAAGAACACCAAAACACTCGGCAATCTGATTAATACTCGGGGGCTACGCCCCCTCGTACAAATCAGATAGCCTCGTGTTTCGGTGCTCTTTCTATTACTCATTGCACTAACTGTTACTGCATACAGATATTGCGGTGTACTTCAAAATATCCACGATTTACATTGAACTTCGACATCAAAATTGAATATATTAGATTTACATTTTTCAAATTGCGTTTGCTTGAAATGTTGGTAACTGAAAAAGAATTCAGTAACTGATATGGTTCTTAATTAATATCAATTCAGATCTAGTTACATCATGTAGATAAGAATAATAACCTAAAACTTGCTTAAATCTCCACTCATAAATAATGAATGTGTTATCTGAAAACCGTATGTGAATACATTCATGGTGCACAAAACTATGATTATTTTAATTACTTTAACGATGTTAGAACAATTCAATTGTGCAATAAATGTCAGATAAAATGGAAATATAATACTCTATGCAAAACATAAAAGCATCTAAATTGTTGCTGTTAGTTTTCACTAATACAATATCACGTGATGGTATTTTGTGTATGAGAGTGGTATTGGTCCATTTATATGGGAATCATGGTTTAATATTTCAGTGATGGTACATGTCTTTTGCGAATGGTATCTTGGGATATCATTGTAATACAATTGTCTATTTTATATAACAACATTTATTTATTAATTTATTATTTTATTTACTTTAGATATAAATCATAACAGCTAATAAGCTTGATGTGCTTGTTTTACCTTGAAACATAGAATGATTATACTTGACAATCGATACATATTATCAATCATTCTAATAAAGTACCAATTTCCATACGATTAAACTCTCTTAAAGCAAAATTTGAAAAGAAGAATTTAATATGCTAATATGACGTCATGTGTGTCCTCAAAAAGATACGTGACGTTATGTACGTTTATAAGTTGAATGTAGATTAATATACATGTATTACATTTGCATATTGCTTCGTTTGTGATTAACAACCGATTTTACAAATTATAATTACAAAGATGTCGGTCGGCGACTAGCGTTTAAATTATAAAAAGCCCTGGCGCACAATTTGTTGGGCTGAGTAAGAACGTGCATTGACATTTCTGTAGTAGTTTATTGCTGTTTGTTCACATGCAGTTGTTCACATGATGTTCACATTTAAAAGCGTTTATAAAAATCATTCATACGACGATGTAACTGTTAATTCGTTGATTGTACCATGTAATACACAACGAAACATCCGTTCCAGTAGACGAAAACAAGAATGTCCGGCGGTAAGTTAAGTGCACATCAATTTATTATATTAATTAAAATTATATGATTAACAGATCAAATCATAATATTTTCATTATAATTGAAATGTTTTGTTTTTGTTGTTTGTTGTTGATGTTGCTTTTTTGTTGTCGTTTTTTGTTGTCTACCTTTCTTTTTTAATAAAATAATAAAATAAATGAAACTGGTTTGTGATAAACAACAAAATTTGTAGGAATAAAATGCTCGGAAACGCAGACATTTGGTTTTTAGTGTTTTTTGTAACCAATTAGAACTATATTAAAGTTGACACAATTGCTAATTATTATTGTTTAAAGGCCCATTATGCCTCAAATATGTTATCATTTTTATTTCACAAAACTGCTTATTTTTTGGTATTTTATTACAGTTTCAAAATGATTTCTTTGATTAACAAAGATGAACTATATTTTGCTTTCTTTGCTCCGTTGGCAATTGGTATAATTATAGTGAATTAGTATTTCGCATGGAGGACAAAATACTATCTTATTTACATTTTGCTACCTTTTATGAAACAATTCTTAACATGCAGCGCTACTTACTTCAGTTTTAAAACATCTTCCATGCTCTAAATCTATTATTTAAACATTATTAAACACATATTTAACATTTGTAAACAATTGAAAGTAATATGGATTTCTGAGGCATATTGTGATTTTTGTGAGTTGATAGCATATTGTCTTTTACTTCACTAGCACGCAGTATTGTACATGATATTACTTTTGCATAACACTGCAGGTCTGTAAAGCGTTTGAGTTTTGAATAAAATCAACTAAGAGCAATTGCCAGCAATTTCAATAAACTTAAACTTTTACATGCGACATGCTTTATTTGTATCATTGGTGATTACTTTATCATTGATAAAAAGCATTTTTTGTAGAATACAGGTGCATGCACTTGTGATTTCAACTTTCACACTACTTGTATTTATCTAGCCATTTCTCAAAACTGCTTACAACAAATCTCTAAGTATCAACACTAAAAATAAATTTGAAAACTCATTAAAAATCAACGCGTTTTGCTTACGCTTCATAAAAACATAAGAATGGCCGCTGTCTCGACTTATTACAACTTATAGAGTGCTACACGGCTGTGCCTCAACAAACTAAGACATTGAGAATGTTTTGTTTATGCTAGAGCATAAAAAAGGAAATAAACATATTTTAACTGGTTTAATTGGTTTTATTTTAAGTCAGATAAGACGTATAGTTTAAATGCTCCCTTTGAAGAATAAAAAATAAAAACGACTTGTTTTGTTGCCATTCGTATTTGTGGTTAATAAATCAAGCGATTATCTCAGCTACTACTGCTTTTCATCGTTTGTACATAAAATTGAAAATTGAAATTGACATAATTTACATTTTTGTCCATTGAGTGAATACTAAAATTAATTTGTGCATCAGATACTTCAACGATTGTACCGATTGAGTTACCCACAAAGTGGGCGATCAGGTGAAAAACCCGCCAACGCAATCGATATTGAGGATATAGAAAATGCTCAAGATTAATTATCTGATAGGCTAGATTGACTCCTACAAATAGTTCTCATAACACAGTAATGGAAATTAAGTGGGCAAGTATTTATGTCAGTCATTAAATAACACGGGAGATAACACCACTTTCATAAGATTCCACCTATAAGATATTGAATATATTGTCGTTTTAAGTCAGAAAGAATTAAATAAGATATATATAACTTTATATTACAAAGTAATTCCATATCCTATATATTTCCTGCTATTACATGTACATTATACATATACATTAAATTAAAGATATGTAATAGGTAATATGATTTGGATTTTGCGATAGAAAATAGAAATTCAGTCTTTCAAACATAATATTATTTTAAGTGGACCACATATTTTAAGTGGACCACATAAAGTGTATGAAGCTGTATATTTACTGCATGTTGTTACCAAAAATATTGTTTGAATTATAAAAACGAATACGTCCAAAATATGAAAGTCAAATGTTTGAACACTTCCTTATAAGCGAATGGCGAATGCATGTAATCATTGCTAAGTGGCTAAAATACCATCACAATATTCTTTTACGCATGCGCGTTGACCAGTGTGTGTTATGAGTCAAAGCTTGCATGCATCAAATATATGTAAACCTTCTGGTCATTGACAAAATTTCAAATTCCTCTAGTAAAAGGGCATTTTGAAATGATAAAAGTGTTGTGAACAAGATTAACTTACATATCGCAAACAGCAGTGTCGACTTTATAAAAGTTATAATTTATAATCTTTACATTTCACTTTGAAAATGAACAAGTTTTTAAACTGAAAAATCGACTTGTAATTCAAATTGACAATTCAATAATCTACAGAAAAATGTGTAATAATGGGATAATGTAACAATTATACTAATATAATTATAGACTTCACGAATAAATGTTTTGTTTGCACAACACTCAATAATAAGTTTAAATGTTAAAGAAAACTACGAAATAATAAACATTTGCGCACTTCTTTCTAACTTTCCAATATATGTATTTGATCATATGACAGATTAATTAGTTCTTTTAATACGCGTACAAATTGCACATGGTCACAAAATACATGTATATGTTTCAAACAAAATGTAACACAACGTACATCATTTACATTTTATAAGTAGTAAAGTGGCATTCAATGATTAAAAATAAATTGCTGCATAGTATTAACTATATAACAAACATGGACATTGAAAGAAAAGAAAAAATAATGTTATAAACAAATGAACTTTTTTCTGAATCATAAGTTATGATGTAAAGAAGGACAGAACATTCATACTTTGGTATAAAAACATAAATACAGCATGAAATTGAAATGTGTTTGTTTAACATGTGAGGTAAAATTAAATCATCGCTTACATCCGCTGTAAATTTATCATTCTTGGCCATGCCAGTGATAAAAAGTATAGCATTTCCTGAATAATCATGTTTATATCATTATTTTTTTGGCAAGACGGGATTGTAAATAATTGTCAAGATTAATGTTTAATTTGATGTAAATCTAGACGCAAACTTTCAGATCATTGGTTCAACCCGTTTTTCCAGAATTATTATTCTAATAGTGAAAAATTACCAAAAATTAAAAAGCGTTGAAACACTTTCATTCAATTCGGACAAGAATAGCATAAACTACGATTTTCAAATTATTTCTGAGTATATTCCTTAATAACCTTCTGCAAATCTTTCTGTTTTAAGTGGCAAACTGGTGTAATAAAAAATCAAATTGAAATTATAAGCTTTTGGACCTCAGTAGAGTTCCTTTAAACTAAAACGAACCAATATCAACATGTTATTACATCTCATTATTTTAAATGGCAATTATAATAATTCGGTTACTCGCGCAGTTAAATGTCAGTTATAAAGTAACTTAAATGATTGCATACCTTAAAAATAAAGTAATGTTGAAAGATTTTATTTCGAAACGATTTCCCTGTTTTGCAATTTACATTTGTCTTTTATCAATTATTTGCTTTATATGATGTTATTTCGGCAACAAGACATTGGTATCAACGTTATCATTTTGATGTTGACAATAAAACCAACAAATACGTTGCATGCGTTAAGGAACGACATTAATCATCTATAAATGAAAGTACGGTGATATATTTTAAAATCAACATTTCTTAGCATATATCAACTATACGCTTATAGCTTCCAGTACAATCGAACTAAAATAAATTTGTATAAACTAAGAGAACAATGCTGTTGTTGCTTTTTTTTTCTTTCTTTCTTTTTCAAATGAAGGTTTTTCATGTCTGAGAGAGACAATGAACTAGTGCTTTCAAGATAAAATAATTTGCATGCTAAGTAAAACGAAATAGTAACTTACCAATAACTATCTGTACGTTTTCAGTCAAATAGCCCATTAGTTAATCCTTTTCATTGTTATTGATACAAGTAATAATCTTATCAAATTGCACGAACCGTTTGTATTATATCATAGATGCGTAGTGAACATATAAATCGTATACAGTAAGATCATAGAAACCTTTAATTTCCTTGCGGCGATTATACAGCACACATCAGATAATGTACGCAACACTTGACAGATGATCAAAACGTGAAAATACATTCACAAATTTACAAACAATGTAATAAATTCATATATTTTCTTTTCAGCATTTACAGAAATAATAAAAGCTTGATTATACACAGGAATGAATAAACGAGACAGTTTGCAATCACTTAGGAGTTTAAAATGTACATTGTTGTACCGTTGTTGGTTCTCATCGCATGAGGGACTTCGGATTCAGGAGCCAGCTCGTGTCTGAAATGTTGCACCGAGAGGCAGCCGGGGTCTCTTTCTAAAGATGGAATGACGCCATATGATGTTAGCAGTGTCGATGGGCATATGAATGCATAATAATTTGGTCACCGTTTACTATACACAAATGTCTGTAAACAAATAAAGCTCTAATCCTTGCGCAATATATCATCGTCTTTTCCATGTTGGCAAAAAATAAAAAGGCGAAAATGTTTGACTACAGTAACTTATACACAAAGAATATGAAGGAGTGTTTAAAAGATATACAAATAGACTGTTTATATGATTTAGCAGGTTTGGCCCTGGTGCTTAATAATAAAATGGGAATAAAGTAGATTCAGCATATATATTTTACACCATAAATAAACTTCTAATTTGCATTCGGTATACATTACAAATGATAGTTTAAAATATTGTGATTTCAGCTACTTCCAACTAAAACTAATGTAAACAAATTTAATTGGTAACAATGAAACTGCAATAAACATCAAATTTAAGTTGCATTTATCGATATAATAAATGGAATATGTCACAAATTAGACTACATGTCATTGAACAGTGAAATAAATTTAATAAAATATGCAATGAATAAATTAATCTTTTGTTGCAGTTTATAGCAGTAATGAAATGCCCCTTTTAAATAAATTCCTGTCATGTAAAATTTGCCAAACGTGCAAGAAACTGTTGGTCTAAACATTGTTCTTTTATCATCATTAATAGTTTTTCAAATGTATCGATCATGGTTTTGTGCAAAATAATTTTTATTGACAATGAAAAAAGTGACTGGCAGTCATTATCAATAAATTATTGTGCCAACTGTAACTGCATACAGATATAGCGATGTACTTCAAAATATCCACAATTTAAGTTTTCAATTTGGCAATTTAGAACTTCGACATCAAACTTGAATATATTAAATTTACAAAATTTCAACTTGCATTTGCTTGAAATGTTGGTAGCTGAAATAGAATTTAGTAACAGACATGGTTCTTATTATCAATTCAGATCTTTTTACTTCATGTAGATATGAAAAATAACTTATAAATTCTTTACTCACGACGTAGTGACTGAATAATGAATATGTTATCTGAAAACCGTATGTGTATACATTCATTGAGCATGAAAAAATCTATGATGATTTAATTACTTTAACGATGTTAAAACACTTCAATTGTGCAATAAATGTCTGATAAGATGGAAATATAATACTCTAGTACACGTTTGAAAAGCAAAACATAAAAGCACCTAAATTGTTGCTGTTCGTTTTTACTACATGTAATACAATAGTACGTGATGGTATTTTGCGTATGAGACCGGTTATGGTCCACATTTATATGCGAATCATGATTTAAAAACATAAAAGTGATGGTACATGTATTTTGCGAATGGTATCTTGAGATATTATTGCAATAAACAATTGGCTTCGTTACATCACAACATTTACGTTATATTACCATACGTTTTTACAGGAGCAAATGCTTGAGAAATTAATTGATCTTTCTCATGGAAACTACTTGGTACAACGCCAGCCAAATATGATTTCTTAATAAAACATCATTTTGGCAATCGGAGAGATAATACAACCATTTCAGAACACTTTGATCTCAACGAATTGTTTGTGTGGTTTACTAATTTTAAATTTCATTATCATCAAGGCTTAAAGCAGCATTGTTCCGTTAGCAAAAGGATGTAAAAGCTAGCATGTGTCGTCGGAGACTTGATGTGCTATGATAATATTTTCAAGTTTTGATGTCATGAATACTTAAATAACGTCACTTCGTCGCGTGTTAAAGGAAATAAATAGAGGATATTGAAAGAGTGTAGATTCAATATATCTACTAAATTTTTTGAACTGGTTGAATAAAACAATATTATGCCCTCCAAAGTCTCGCACATAATATTTTTTCCACTCGTTCAATAAATTTAGTATTGAAACTATACACTCGTCCAATTTCTTCTATTTATAGAACTCCTGCACCTTGTATTATCTAATAACTGATAATGATATATAACGTTTCTTACACGCTATGGCTGCTTAAAGGTGCTCAAGTCGAGAAAGACCGAGACTATAATTAATAATGGAGACAATATAAAAACTGCGTAAGATATCGTCTGTCCCTTTCTTTTTAATCAATTTAACATTACAGATAGATAAATTCTGAAGGATATTTAAAGAATCTTCCATGAGTCACTTAAATTATTGATCATTTTTGTGGAGTAGAATATAAAACTTAAAACAAATATGGCAAAATGTACAGTTTTTTTTTTTTACTTTTACTTATACATGGGATAGATGAACATTTCATTTTGAAAATGTAATACTATGTGTACAGTACACGTTAAATCTGAATTATAACAATAAGCAGACAGATAAGAACAGGGCATACTGTTTTCATGTTAACGCCTGGGGGCTCTTCTTTTATAAACATTGTTCATAACGCCTACTGAGTAAGTAGATCTATAAACAAAGAATATTAAACATAATCAAAGGATACTAAAATAGCAAATGGTCTTTTAAAGATTTTATTCCTTATTTTTGAAAGATACCTATTTCACTTGTACAAGTGAGTGAGGCATATAAAATAGAGAAAAACAGAATCCCTAAAGAAAGCCCATTAGGTCAAAATATGAAATTTTGCAGGCTCGGTTTGATTGAGCCTGTTCATGGACAGTAGTGGTAATTGCAAATACCGTCCACGCACCTTAGCACCGGCTTAAACAGAATTCATCACTAAACATGAACTGGTAAAACTTTGAATTTTGAAACATTTATTAATTTATTTTAGATATAAGTCATAACAACCAATGTGCTTGGTTTACCTTGAATCATAGAGTGATTATCTTTAAATCAATCATTCTTTAGAGTACAAATTACCGTACGAAAAGCCAATATGACGTCATGTGTGTACGGAATTCCATAAACGACAGCCTACTGTTTACTGTCAACTGCCTACTGTCAACTGCTTACTGTCAACTGCCTACTGTCAACTGCTTACTTTCAACTGCTCAATGCTTACATCGACTGTTTACTGTTTAATGCTTACTGTTAATTGATAAATACCAACTGTTACACCTGTCTTATACCCGATTAATTGCCTGAAAGTAAATGTTGGCTTTTTATGTCCTTCTTCCAATGTGTTTATATGTTACAATGAGGCTGTTTGAAACAGTATTAGTCAAGGAATTACTCTGTATCATTTATGAATACTTTGACTGAAACCTTTGAACTTGTTACATTTATACATGTACATGTATACTTCTCGTACTAAGCAGAAAATAAGTATATATTTTTGCAGGCATCTGGAACTTTTCCCAATCATAGACCTGTAAACTTTATCAAAATGTTATCAAACCAAATATTACAAGTTTTTCTGTCGTTAAATCTTGTTCCGTAATTTTGAGCTTACAAATATAACTGCTTGCTTAATTATTTATACATGTTTATCCCTGTTTAAGCTCAGGTACATCTACCATATAACATGTATATTATAATATTTGTTCATTGAATGATATTGACCCTACCCTGTAACTATAGAGCTTAATGATATTTTTAAACGAAGGCCTTGTAATGTCAGTTTTATGTTCGTATTTTGAAAATAATGCTATGTTTTGTTAAAAAATAATCTAGATAATGAATGGTGCTCAAAACATAGATATATATTTTTTCAGACACAATTATATATATCAAAGCACAGAAGGCGCTGAATTTGTTTGGGTCTCAGAATGTCAGAAAGGTGAAGGTTGTGAGATTATAAACTGATTTGTTTTTGTATAGCCACCAATGCTTTCCAGTGTTGTGACTACCCAAACAAATAACCAGTCACGTCTCGGATTACCAGTAGTTTATTCTGATCAACGTTAAACGTATACTGGGAGAGTATACACACTTCATGGTCCAAACCATAAATGGAACCGTTTAGTTCTATCTAAAAAAGTTCATACTTGTTCTGGTGATTGTAGACCGTACATGTATACCTTAATTATACAAAGCCTTAGATTTGACTCAAGAAAATGTTACTTTAGTGGATGTTAAAAACTTATTCGACAGATCGAAGCATGATGACTAACATGTCAATTATTGTGTTATAATTGGAAAGTCGATGCATAATAAAATCATTGAAAGGTCTTTGAATTACTTGGGCATTATTAATACAAAGTGATGTTAGTATTTGTTTAACGATATGATGAACTGCGGCATCCTAAATTTGAGTCAGTGTAATGTCTTCCGCATGTAATTTCTTAGTTTTTGCAGTATTGCCTCTGTTACATTCTGATTTTTATAACTTATGATAAAGGCATTAAAACCACAGGATAGAAAACAGACTAATCAATATATTGCTGGACGTCCGTAATTTTATTTCATTGTCTTAAGAAAAGAGTGTTTAGGTTAACTTGTAAAGCTGTTTTGAAGAAAAATATTCAGATAACTTGCCAGATATTGGAGCTTCAGATGTATTTCTTATGGAACTAATAATATAACGTAATCTTGATCTTCCTAATGCATACTTTTCGCGATCCCATGCATTAAAAATTGATGGACTAAGACACTGTTTAAATGTGGACAATGTTGATTTTTTTTCCAAATTGGTCATGTTACAACATTCAACAAACAAACTTTGCTTTATGGTTAACATATATATAACCATTTTCAATTCATTTTGTCATAATTTTGTTTTCCGGGGGGGAGCTAAACATAAACAAAATTACAAGAAAATTATGATATTTTATTTTTAAAGAACTTTTTTATTTTCAATTAAAACGAAAACAAAATACACTTATTGATAATAACACCACATAAAAAGTATGTTTAGACCAGTAATGTATACGCCGTTATTTAAAATAAAAATTATGACACGCCTGTAAAAAATCAAAATCTATATAAAATATTTGTAAAGTTTCGGGGAAAGCAATTAATATAAAAGCAGAATTATAATTAAAGGTTCTGTTATGAATTATATAATTGTTATGAAATTATATTAATGTAAATATACTCTGCAATATAAAGTGATATACACGTTGTAAGAATGGTAACTTAAAAATGCTTCATATTATACCATAGAAGCTCTACACTATCACGATGTCTTAGAACTGTTTACCTTAGTTGTCAAACCTTTAAAACCCTGATAGAAATAGCAATGACTTTCATTGGATGATTCTGGCAAATACGAAGGCAGATTTGCTCATTGGTTTTACTTGCGGTAATTGCAAAAAGAAATAGAAAAAATAACCAACCTTAAAGTTCACTTTTAAGTGTGTTTGTTAACAAGATACATGTAATTATAAAAATTATATAAAAGATGGATTTTAAACAAACACGTCAAAAAATATATATTGTAACATTAACATGATCATTTTGTCTATCAGAAATGTTTAAGTAAATTTAAATAGTTAAGAATCTATTATTTCTCAGAGTTTTTCAATAGCACAATTGAATTTAAACAAGAGAATAACGATGGCTTTTCATAAAAGTAAAATAAGCTGGTCCAAACTGTAATTTATCACTTAATGTTTGCACTCTTTATGTCATTGAAATATTGAACGTTTTTGAAACAATTTGAATACAGCCAAGTTTGTCTTTGTTTATGCTTTCAGAAGGAAGCCGAGTTAAACTCGCCTATAAGAACCAATACATTTATGTAGTCCTTTTCCTCTTCCATTGTAATTTCAATAGTTTCATACAGGTGTATTGGTTCTGTTACTTGTCTGTGAAGTAAATGAAAGTATAAGCTGTTCCTCCATTGAAATGTTTCTGTCATTGAAATGTTTCTGTCAGATTTAAATATCATCCTCTGTACTGGAATAGAATTGATTCTATAATTAACCTTCAAAGCACATATCTTTGCAACATAAACTAAAGAGTGCAATCAACAAAAATGCATTACATTTCATCTAATAAGGAATTACAAATATAACTAACAGCCAATGAAAACTGAACCAAAATGACCTCGTATTTGAACTCACACATTTTTGATTATGAGAGAATGTTTAGCATAAATTTCACCCGTGATTTCACCAGTATATTATAGATATTCTTCTAGAAATGTATTACATTGTCAAATGAAAGTTTAGTAAACTATGAAATTCTAAATAAAATAAGGGAGTGTTGACATAATGGTCCAGATCTCCGCCTCTCAACTGAGGAATAGTAGGCTCAAGTACGTCCATGTTGATTGTTGAACAAAGATTCTTTGTGAATAAAATATTATTAAGTTGATTTACCCTAAAATGAGTCCTATATTTGACAATTTATCAATCACCTGTGCAAGAGGCACTTGGAACCATTTCATAAAATAAATAATTAATGCAGTGTGCAATGGTAGGACGTACACAAGTCATTGCAATGAATTCGAAATTACAAATTATTAGGCTTAATTATAAAATAATCCTTTTCAATTTACTTACCATTGTTTTCCAAGCAGATTTTTTCAACAAAATGGCGGGCGCACATGTGTGTACATTCGAAATACTTCTATTTGATCCGTACATAGACTTAGACTGCCAATAAGCAGTAGGCAGTGAGCAGCAGGCTGTCCAGTTAGCAGTAGGCAGTTAGCAGTAGGATATCGTTTATGGAATTCCGTATGCATGTCCTCGATAAGCTACCTGGCTCTATGTACGTTTATAAGTTGAATGTAGATTAATATACATGTATTACATTTGCATATTGCTTCGTCTGTGATTCACAACCGATTTTACAAACTATAATTACATAGATGTCGGTCGGCAAAATTTGTTGGGCTAAGTTAGAACGTGCATAACTTTTTATCTTTGACATCGCTGTTGAATCGTAGTTTATTGCTGGTTGTCCATATGATGTTCACATGTATATAAATATCATTCATGCGACGATGTAACTGTTAATTCGTTGATTGTACCATGTAATACACCACGAAACATCCGTGCCAGTCGACGAAAACAAGAATGTCCGGTTAGTTAAGTGCACATCAATTTATTATATCAAAATTATGTCTGACAGATCAAATCATAATTGTTTGATAATAATTAAATGTTTTATTATTTTGTTTTTGATTGATGTTGGTATTTTTAAATGAAATAAATGAAACTGGTTTATGATAAACAACTTTTTTGTAGGAATAATGCTCTGAGAAGCAAGGCGCTGGATTTTTGTGATTTTTAGCAGTTTAGAACTACTGGTATATTGAATATAACACAATTTCAAATAATTATAATTTAATAGATTTTTGTGAGTTGATAACGTTTTCTTAATTTACGCTTATGATTGAAGACAATGTGTTATTATTACCTCACTAGCATGCAGTGTTGTATATGTTATTGTTTTGACATAACACTGGAAGTCTGTAAAGCGTTAGAGTTGTGAGCTGCTAGTTCCCTCTAAAAGATATGCATCTGTCATCCATAAAGTGCAATTGCCAGATTTTACTTGCGTGTGGTTTAAATAAACTTAAACTTTAACATCTGACATCTCTATCAATCATTATCAAACTTAAAGATAAAATGGCATTGCGTTGTATAATACAGGTGCATGTACTTTCACACTAAAACTACTGACAACATATCTTCAAGTATCATTACTTAAAATAACTTTGAAACTCATAAAAAGAAATTTAACGCATTTTACTTACGCTTTTTTACGAACAATAAGAAACGAACGCTATCTCGACTTATTACGACTTACTGAGTGCTGCACATACGCCTCAACGAACTATGGTACTGGCCATGTTTTGTTTAAAGAAATAGATTAACCTGCGACACTTGTCCAAGTAGTTATGCGCGGTTTTTATTTTAAATAAGTGTGATTATTTATTATTGTTTGGTTATGATTGATAGCTGGTCTGTTTGGTTTTCTTTTTATCTTTTATAATATTTTGTGTAACTATGCTTGTTGCATTTATGCGCAATTTCAATAGTATTTGGAATGACTGGACTTCTGTTGATATCTCTGAACTCTATCTACCCGGTCGGAAGGCAAAACACGCAGATTTCGCTTTAGAGTTCGAAGTCTTCGGACCTTGGAAATGTGTACAGTGATGCCCTTCAAGATTCAATTTCGAAGCGCATAATAGTGATAATTTACCTCCGTGACTGTTAGCCAAAGATATGATTTTTGAGGCGAAAGGAGGTCGTGTATAGCGGTCAATGAACACCTAAACGTACAGTAACCTGCGTACTAGGGGCTCATGAACCCTAGTGCCCTTCTTTGTCGTCCCTTTCTACTTTGTAAGGCCACTCCCCTTGGCTTCAGTCAGGATATCGGCAACTTACTTCATACAAACGTTACCACATGCTGCAGAAAGCATGCGAACTTGCCGTCACACACGTTGCATATGAGGATCTTTAATCACGACGTGCACATACTGATGGAAGAGGGGGGTGAGGGGCGCGAAACCTTTTTTAAGGTGAAGTTTCGCATTTTTTTAATGTTCAGTCGAGGATGAAAATGTCTCCTAGTGTTTACTAGTTCAGGAATCATAATCGCTAGATGGCTATATTTTACTTAGGACATATGTGACACAGTCCTCGGTACGGTCCTCGACTTCTTAAATGGTGTAGCGTAAAACTTCAAAATTAATACTACATGTATTACTAAACTTTATTACATGCTTTTCGGTGGTTTATAGAAATATATCAGTGATATAAAACTGGTAATTTCACTGTTTGAAACAGTGAAATTACCACTTTGATAATTTCACTGTTTTGAATTTAAGCCCCTTACGTTGTTTCAGTGAAATACCAGCGTGCACAGTACTGGGAACCAACTTAATGACGTGACGTCGTAAATGACGTCACGTTGTATTATTATTTGGCGCGCTTTTCATTCAGTATTAGGTTTTTAAATAATTGTCTTTTAAAAACGTTTCTTTGCATATAATAAAAAGAAAATTTGTTAAGTTTAGTGTAAGATCGAAATATATTTCACCGAGTGAGCACCTAAAGGTATATTTCACGAGTGGCGTAGCCGCGAGTGAAATATGAACTTTTGGTGTTCAGACATCAAGGCCCAACTGGAAATAACAAGATCGTAAAAAACACCGTTGCAAACTTTATCATTATATATTCAGAATACGGTGTCACTATAATATTATTGAATCTACACCCATTGTCCAAAGTAGGCCTAATTTTGTCATAAACTATAAATTCAGTCAAAACCAGATTTCCTCATAAGTCTCCAAAGTATAACTAGTGACAAGTCCTCATGTTTGATAAATGGGATATTTTTACTGTCACACTGACATAGCTAGTCATATTACAGCTAAACTGCAGGCAGGATACGCAGGGGTAAAAGTAACAGAAACTGAAAATACTGAACTAAAAAGTTGGGGGTCTTGCAATTTGGTGAATTACAAAGCTAAAAAAAAGGCTCAGATACATACTCAAGTGCTTTATTTATCTTCAGATGTAATTAAAATGATATGTTAAAATTTACACAAATTCACTGAGCAATACATATACAATCCACATAAATGGATTATGTTCATTCTTTTTACTATTTTCTATTTCATATCTTAGATTTTTCATGAGAGATTTTGCCACATTACTTATCATGTGTACTGTGTCCCCTACTGATGTCCAACAGACAGCTATTTTTTCTTTCTGATCAGTGCTTCAACACCTCCTTTCACACCCCTCATTGTGCTGCAGTTATCCATTTAAATACTTATGATCTGTGACCATTTAATATCATACTCCTGCAGCACACTCTCAACTGACTTGACAATTTCTTCAGATGTGGAAACATTCTGAATTCTCGATCCTAAATGATCCAATACTACTTGATTTGTTTCATCATCAAAGTACTGAATGATTATATTCAGTACTTTGTCATTGTTTTTGTTAGTTGCCTCATCCATATTCAAAGATATAAACTTATCTTTCACTTTTGACCTCACTTCATCCTTAAAAGATTTGGCTACACCATGTGTTGTTATGTACATTGCACTGGTTGGAGAAAGAGTAGTTTTTTCAAGAGCAGGCTTGTCTTCAGCTTAACGTTTGGCAAGATCTAAGAGATCGCCCACTATGGAAAATGGCAGACAATGTTCACTCAGAAAGGCAGTTGTGATTGCTCTTTGTTTGGCAATACGGTCTTGCATGCTTTCAATCTTTTTGTCCACAGCTTTTGATGAGCCTGGCAGTACCTGAAAAGACAATTTTCAAATGAAAGATGTATGAAAATATATCAAATAGAATATCACACTGATAAAATTGTCAATTTAGTTCGGAAAACAGGAGATAATCAATCTAAAAAACACAGATATTCAAAATCATTTTCTAATCCTTAAAAAATTCAGCTGAAAAAAAAATTTTATTTAGGTGGGAAAAAAATCAAAGTCCAGACCTATGAAAAATTTGGGCATAGGTTCCCCTGCACAAGGCCATTTTTTAATTCAACCCCCAACCCTTGCCCTGACCATATGAAAGTGGGGGGGGGGGGGAAGACAGAAGAAAAAGAGGGTGGGGTAATGTGCATTGTTTATTAACAACACAATGCACAACTAAACCTCTTTTCATTGCTAACTCTAGATAGTGACTAAACTACACAGAGAAATGATCTTACTTGGTTTGTTTTTACTGTCCTAAGATTCTTTTTGTGGTCCTCATCTTCAGCGTGATTACGAAGCACCTTTTTTCCGTTCGATTTGTAGTTGATCGTTTTGGAACAGGCTTCACAAAAGGCAATGCCCATTGCATTTGGTTTCTTCAACCAAGCATCCCATTTTTCACCTTTAGAGTCCTTTTCCGCTAACCACTCCCACCTCCATTTGTTTTTTGCACCTTTTTCCAGATCGTTAGTATTAAAACCAGGCGGTAAACACTTCATTGTTGTTGTTTTTGTAAAACACTGACAATTTTTGTACATGTATTTTGAAATCAAATGACTATGCAACAAACGATTTCATTGGCTGGTGAAAATAACGACGACCAATCAAATCTGATCTTGTATAAACTAGCTCAATTTTTCATCGGCAATCTCCGTATTGTAATAGTATTTCCCACTTGTAGAAAATTTGTGCAAACGGGTCTGAGATGGACAAATCTATTCAAAATAATGTATCAAGCAATGTGCACTCGCTAATTAATGAGGCATGCACACACACCCTACCCGATTTCTCATCGGATTTACGTCATTCAGAAAAACGACCTCGGAGATCGCCGAAAATACGGAATTCCGTCGTGAGACGGAAAACTTTTACCCCTGGATACGTCATTTATATATGAACTAGTAAAATGTTTCATTGTTTTATACATCATGGAAACTACTGTCTACAAAGTTACAAATATCTGACAGAAAGCTATTTCTAAAATAACTTCTTTGACAATCACTTTTTCACATATAAGTTTTGTACGTTTCTGAACTCACTGAACATGTTAATAATTTTTTATCTTCAACTGGCAATCCAAATACGCCCATACAGAAAACTCCCAAATTCTGATAAACACTCCTTTATCATATGACAGACCAACGTTTCAAAATAATCAGCATTTTTGATATATCTAGATATCTAGCTTTACCAAGGTTCCACTAGGTGCCTCCAATTAAACACGGATGACACCTGCGAAATTCTTCCTGCAGTGAAGCTGAAGAATCGCAATATTACTTGAATCATTAATATATGTAGTAAGTTAAAAATCCAACCAAAGGTACAGGAGATAAAGACAACAAGATTTGGCAGATCATCCACATCTGTTTATTGACAACATTTTATTTATTTACGGACATGAGTGTAATGAGGTCACACAGCATATTTTACTGGTACAACAATATTTATACAAGGTCCCACACGTAACTGTTTACAATAACAAATCTAAACCACTGTCACACTTATCTAGTTCTATTCTAGTAATCTTCATATTCTAATCCATCATGCTAACTTTAAGTCTCTGATCTGAAAAAACAAACAACATTCCAGTCTTTTAACGAAATATTTGTCAAGTTCTAAGTAAACATTCAGAATGTATTACATGTATTTAACTTGCAGAAATATTTTGCGCAGATACGAATACAGTAAGAGTACAGTATTAACACTTTTTCTCAAATGATTTTCATTTTGGCAGATGAATGGACTTACATACATGTTTCACAATGACACTTCCTAGATGAAACAACAAATATTTCTATAGAACACATTATAACTAACGGGTAACATTTATTTCCTTATTTGTTTACTAGTATTTCTCAATGACTAAATAATTTATGCTGATAATACCAATGATATGATAATTCAGGGTACAGGTGAAAACTGTCTATTTTTATGATTGTGTACCATTAGATGGCCCAACTAATACATTCCTTTCCACTGAATGTAATTGCAATTGTCTGTGAAATAAAGAAAATATTTTAAGATAATACATTACTGTGTTTAAATGTTCAGAAACAGAAACAATACAAAATATAGAAAATCCCTAAAACCATTAGTACAATAGTTTAAAATGTATACTTTCAAACACCTATTTGGAAAGATTGATAAAAAGTACAAATTATTTTCAAATACACTATTTTGTACACTGTATTATCCCACGGTGCATTTTGCTACCTCTTATTAATGAAAGTTGAGAAAAAAATACAGTACATTCTATCTTCTATACCACAAAAAAATACAGTTACAAAAAGCCATTTTAAGTCACCTATTTGACTAATCTTAGTCATATGAATTGAAAGATTACAATTAAAATAAGAATCAGTGGTTAAGACTTTAATAAATACACATACATCAGTATTATTACTATTACTTTACTTAGTCTAATGACTTTTAACCTAAACAGCTACTAATTATTCTTTACACCATTGACATTATGGTTCTTTAATAACAGACAGATGAAAAATCAATTTAATCAATCCCTGACATTTCTTTCATAATAACATCAAGTGTTAAAATAACGATTATAACAACTTAACATAGAAATGTTAGTGATCAACAAATTCGATCATTTAATTTTAAGTTTAATTTTACTATAATGTCTTTATAATGTCTTTAATCATGCAAATTATGATTTTTTTTTTGAATTCCAATATTCTTTGTAATTTTATTTAAATCTCAAAATATATGTACTGTTTTATTCCAGTCCATTGATTTTGATAGGCTTACTCTTGTAAAGTTCTTTCAATATAAACTTCAAATTGAAAAGGAACTATTAAAAAAACCCACTAAATGTTCAGATCTCTGTCAACAGTACATTTACAGTATCACACATATACACGCGAACACACACACACACACACAGTTCAATAAACAGTTTATATAACTCTCACTATTCTACTCTATAAAATATAATGATAAATATCAAAACATCACACTATGCATAGAACTACCATGGTTTATAGACCACATTCACCTACAGGCATTGAGATGAATGGAGTAACTTATATATTGTCTTACATTACCATTTTGGCTAAATGAAAATATGACCTGCCTTTAAATATTTAGATGCAATTATTGGGTACTACTAATTTGCTGAACTTTGAGCAGTTTGTCTGTATGTATGACATAACCTCACTTATAAAAGAGATAAAATTTCTTTAAAATGCCAAGTACACTTTTTTAATTGAACAGACATATGTATAGGAAAAATATGACACTTCACTACTTATAATACTGATATATACAATTCTATACTTCATGCCAAAAGCTTAATGATATGATTTCTGTGATAATTTATTTTCAATGTTTCACACAGGCTGGCAACAAAACAAAACCAATTCATGGCGTTATTTCCTGGCAACATAGTTTCAGCAAAATATTGCATATATGTTTTTCTGTGTTAATCATATTCTGCATGTTGATTGCATAAGCTGCTGCCAAGATTTAAAAAGCAATCAATTTGTAACCATGCATCTTTTGTCTTATTAAAACATATTGCGTGGAAAAAAAACTACCCAGTTTCACAAAGAGTCATTTATAAACAAGGTTTTTTAACTTGTGATGATAGGTTTTTTTTAACTTGTTACAAATGTTTATGATAATAGGTTTTTAATGAAAACCTCAAAATTTCAAGATTAATATTTTCTCAAACCTAAATTTACTGACAAACTTCTCAATGCCTGCATGTTAATGTGTACACTATACATGTATCAAACCTTAATGGACATTTTATTAGTGTATATATAAATGAGTGCATAATGGTCTAAGAGTGAAAACAACATCCACTAAATGAATTAATGTAACATATAAATCGATGATCACTGCTAAATTAGAAATATTTCTGTGGTAATTGATTACTAAGTATTTTCTAAAATACATCATTTATATTTCAGTTTTGCTTTTGTTTCAAGCTAGTTTGTACCTCTTTAAATAAAGAGCATTTTATATAAATCATAAACAAGTTACCTGTTGTAGGGTTTACTTTCACAGACACCAATAACATTACAAAGGTTCAATCCAGTTTACCAGATGTCATTATTTACATAAATGCTTAACAAAAACTGGTTCAGTTAATCTAAACAAAATCCTGATGTTGGAAACTGTTTGATGGTTTTTACTCTTTTCTAGAGTGTTAAGAAGTAAATCTGGCAGGTGCAAGCTAGCTGTTTAGAGCCAATCTACTTTTCAAGGCTGACTTTGGGCTTGAAAACCGCCTGACATCAGCAACTGACAGGATCAACATTTCAAAAAGGTAAAGACTCTATACAACATCGGTGATGAGTGATAATATTGTTATAAATAGATGATTGAACATGACTGGTTAGTAAATAGTTTAAAGGTACTTAAATATACATATATATATCTATCTATGCAGTGCTAAAGGGGGGACAATATATTACATAGACCACACAGCAAAGTATTGCTTATACAATAAGATAGAATGAATTATCCCCCTTTCTCAGAAAGATAGAGAGAAGGAAGATAACAATAAATGTAAAATATCACAACAAAATTATTATAAACTATCTAAACATAAGGTAAATAAATACAGATGGAATGGCATTTCTGGAATGGACTTCTGTGCTCATAATGGCACTTTCACTTACAAACATAACAAAAACCAGCTTTAAAATAATTGTATTTGCAGTAAATGATTAACTTCTATAAACTTTTCTACTTGGATTCAAATTTTGTGTCTAAAATGAGGAACAATAAGAATTTTACAGCTCTTCCACAAATCAGTATAAAAAGTTATAATAAAACTGAAAATATGTCATCATTTGTCACACATGTATGAACACTATCAGTAAGTTAAGTGTACATATGAATGGACTATATTAATATGTTAAGTAAACACATCTTTTGCCAGTATGATATAATATCATCGTATACATGCATATACAAGTACTTAAGCTGGTTTTAATCAAATGAACATAATGTATTCTATATAAATGATACATAATATGTAGGCATAAGTTTCCGATTTATTCCACAAGCAACAGCTTCATAAAGATCTTCTTGGAAGTAACAATGTAAACATGTATACAAAAAAACAAATTGCTTAGAAAGATTTTGGGATATTCTGTGTATATTTTAATATTATGCTTTTGATTATTAATGTAAATCAAGCTGCATCAAGATTTTTATATATTTCTCGTCTAATATGTAAATTGTAGATCTAATAATTATTCTCAGTACAAAATCATGAAAAAAATTTCTTTAACAAACTACAAACATAAACATAATAATGTAATCTAACAGAAATTGTAAGCAGAAAAAAAACACCAATGAACGCATGACACACATATGCAAAGCAACCATTTCAATTCTTTAACATAAAGAACAATACATCTCAATACATGATATAGAATGTTAACATTAGTCGTGATTATCTATAACTTACATGTAAAAGCTACAAGATTAACATGCTATTGCAAGCATAAACTTATACACTTGTATAAAGATAAAAAAAAAGGATCTGTATCTATCTAATGAAAACCACAACCGCTTATATCATTATGTAAATACCCTTTATATTTCAATGGTTTCATCATTACTTCTTTACAAACATTCCTATCATTTATTTTTAGCATGTTAGTCCTATTAACTGGACATATAACCTACAGTAATTTTAGATATTTTTCATTTTTATTCATTTATTAATTTTTTCATTCATTATTTTTATTCTATCAAAACGTCAAAGTTCTGATTTTCAGGCTTTTCTTCCATAATAAGTTGTATGAAACTCAATGCATCCATCTGTGTTTATCTTGTATACAATACCCTCTACATTGTTTAATTTTGGCATGGTTTAAAATCACAAAACTTTTTCATAACATTACAAACTATAAGGATTTACTCTGATCTATAAAATAAATTCATATGTGAAAAGAAAATGGAATGAAATTAGGTCAAACCCACAGAAATCTTATCCTAACAGTAACATAGAATATAATAAACATAAATAGCTTCTTAACAACCAGTTTTTAGGGCAAGGCTAACCCTCTAAGAACAAAAGAAAAACAACAAATAAAATAACAAAATAAAAAAAGAAAACATTTTACAAATAATAGCAAATAAAATGTGTGAGCACAAAGGAAAAAGCACAGATTATCTAGATGTTTTGAAACCTTCTTTACAAGCCACAATGAAAGTCATTAAGTAAGTCATAAGCAATGAAAAAAATACATATATAAAATAAAATCCGAGTTTATATGTACAGTAAGCGATTTCAGGCATATTTTTACTATTTGGAAACTTACAATATGACTATATGCAATCAATTATGAAATTATCAATCATTAATATTCATACATCAATGATTCAGGCTACATTGATTAAAATTTGACAAGGTTGAACAAACTTTAAAAAATGTTAAATTTTCAAAAATTTCAAAGTTACAAAAAAAAACAAAAAAAAACTTTTATTGCGTTGTAAACTTTACCATCACTATCATCTCAGATTCAAAGATAAAAATTAACTTTATATGCAGAAAATATACCTCAAAAGCATTATTTCTAGTAATTGTTAGGTATTCAACAATGCACTATATTAATTTAATAAATTAAACAAAATAAAAAAAAGATACTGCTACAACCATGTTTAAAATTATCATAAATATTAGGTTATTCTAAATACTGAATTATCTTTAAAAACTAGATATAGCTGAAGTTAGTCTAAAAGCTTTTGTCAATCTTTGTTAACATACACTTAAAAAACATACAAAAAAGTTTTCTCCTTAAATTAATTAAGTTCCTCCTTTAAACTAGTAATGAAATTTCAAACCATTACCACAACTTTCGGTTATGAGGCACTAAAATAATTACCTGCTTAAACAAAGAAGAAATATTATATTTTTTTCCCCATGATACAAAACATGGTCATAATGATAATCTTCCAGAAACTTGCTATTTATTTTTAATTTCTAAAACTCAAGTACTTGTACTTTAATACTAACTTTGATCTCCCGACTGACTATATTTGTGGATCAACTGACTATATTTGTGGGTCGAGAGATTTTCTCATGATGCCCTGTTCCAACACAGTATCTGACCCCCTGCTGACTCTGTCCAGACCATGATATGTTACCCTTATCATCAATATTCACCATCCTAACCATAACCCTGCACTGTTTCTTATTACAAACAAATATTGTTCATGCCTTTTCACAAAACAAAAAGGATTATCTCCCTAGTATTAAAACAACAAACTTAATCTCTTCAAAAAAGTAAAAATAATTTTACAATGAATGGAATATATAATTTTAGTATTATAGCTAACATCATAATCATGACTAGTAAGTAGGGGCCTGGTATTCGGGGATATCCCCACTCTTCTGGCCAGCAAATGGAGGTTGTTGGTAGGGATCGCTTGCGTCACTTCCAGGGAACGATGAATATGGTGAAGACTGGGTCTGCGGCTGGTTGTCAGGGTAACCAGAGGAAAGAGACTCTGATGTTCCCTCACGGTATCTTCTGAATGCAAAGAATGCTAATCCAGCCTAAAATGATCAAGATAGCATAGCTGTATATATACTAAATTAAAAGTAAGATAATTTACTTTATATTGCAAACTATTTTTCTCCTATCAACATTGACATTCTTGGCAGTTTGTTACGTTTCACACAATGACTTTACAGGATAAAAATAGATTTCTGACAAATGTTTTAACAATTTTTTTACAAAAGATTTTAGGACACTTAAATTATGGACATAAGTCAATTTTGCTTAATTGAAACAATTAAAATGCCAACGAGTAAGTCTTGTCTACAGATTATATATAAAAAACTTAATTATAAGGATTGTTTTACAACTAAAGTGCTTCAGCACATTTAGCCCAATAGGGAGAGCATTGGATATTTTGTTATCCCGGGGTGATCATATTGTGAGGCAAAATTTCCCTGCAAAAATTGGTCTAATGCACATTAGTCTCTCACAGCTGGTTCATGTCGGACAGGTAGTCAGACATTTGTTGAGAATTGGTGTTTACTGGTTAGTTATCAAGGAAAGCTGGTTAGGTTGACTGATCACCAACATACAACAAAAAAATGTTTCAAAATCGATCTTAAAGTTGCAAGCCTCCAGATGAGCATCAAGAAATTCAATCTTTAAAAACTAGAACTGTGTCCAAAGGACACGGATGCCCCCACTGACAACATTTATATGGTACTAGTATATATTGAAAAAATCAACAAGGGCCATAATTCTGTTAAATTTGGTCGCAGCAAAAATTCCTTCCTTTACTACCATCTACACATTAAGGTTGTTCATCCCTGGAAGTTTAAGCAAAATCTGCCATCCGGTTTAAGAGGAGTTGCGTTCACAAAATTTCTATATGGTATATAGTGAAAAAATCAACAAAGGGCCATAATTCTGTTAAATTTGGTTGCAGCAAAAATTCCTTCCTTTACTACCATCTACACATTAAGGTTGTTCATCCCTGGAAGTTTAAGCAAAATCTGCCATCCGGTTTAAGAGGAGTTGCGTTCACAAAATTTCTATATAGTATATAGTGAAAAAATCAACAAAGGGCCATAATTCTGTTAAATTTGGTCGCAGCAAAAATTCCTTCCTTTACTACCATCTACACATTAAGGTTGTTCATCCCTGAAAGTTTAAGCAAAATCTGCCATCCGGTTTAAGAGGAGTTGCGTTCACAAAATTTCTATATAGTATATAGTGAAAAAATCAACAAAGGGCCATAATTCTGTTAAATTTGGTCGCAGCAAAAATTCCTTCCTTTACTACCATCTACACATTAAGGTTGTTCATCCCTGAAAGTTTAAGCAAAATCTGCCATCCGGTTTAAGAGGAGTTGCGTTCACAAGATTTCGGGACGTACGGACAAACGTACATACGGACGGACGGACAAGTGCAACGCTATATGCTCCCACTCTGTGGGGGCAAAAAAGGACTTAAGATCTTAAGAAAAGTAAAGAGATTCAATATAAATGTAAATGTAAAGTACTTTCTTTGTTCACTTCACAATATTTAACCTTTTAAATACATTTTCAAAATTTTCATGAAAATTAGCATGCATCAGGAGGCATGCTGCGTTTAAAATAAATCAGACAAACAAACAAGCAAACAGGTAAGCCTATGATCCACAGACACTGGATTCAGAATCAGAACTTAGCCCATCATATTTTTCTTAATCTGTTGCAATATGACCTATGATGTCAATGGAAAAATGCTGGAAAAGAGCTTAGCTGAAATTCATAAATCCATCAGTAGAAACATAAAAGTATACAGAAAACATGGTTTCAGCATATATTACTTACCCATGTGAAGATGGAGAAGAAAGAGAATGCTATTGAAGCTTGAATGTTGTCCTTGCCATGACCATGTGGTGCAATATACCCTGGCTTCTCTTCCCTTCGTCTCCACTGATCTGTCAGGAAACAGAAACCCACAAACCACAGAAATGTCCACAAAGCTGAAATATAACAGTCCAAACATGATTCACTATCTCTATATTTCTATTGATCATTGCTCATATGAGCCGCGTCACGACAAAACCAACATAATGCGTTTGCGACCAGCATGGATCCAGACCAGCCTGCGCATCCCCGCAGTCTGATCAGGATCCATGCTGTTCGCTTACAAACCCTATAACAAGTAGAGAAACTGACGCAGCTCATATATATAAGGCTTTAAACATGAATAATCCTGCAGTGATGATTATTTTCATGCAGGGAATACTGATAAGCCATTGCGATGTCAAATATTATATTACTTTACTGGAATGATGTTGTCAGTAATGTTTCACTTTAGCTGAACATAATATAAATAAATGATAAGTTTTAGGTTCATCCTTTAGCAGTGTACAAGGTTGAAATCTAACACCTCATTTTTCAATATTTCATAATTATAAAACATTTTTTAAACAAAGTAAATTGCCATAGAGGTTGAGTTAAGTTAAATAAACATATTGCCTGCTGATGTTGTACATTTGGAACAGTCCATTAGTGTATTAAGGGTGTTCAGTACCAAAATTGGGAAAATAACAGTATAGAACCTGGATGTCTGCATGTATGTATCTTCTGGGCTTATTGCAACAATAAGCCTAAATAGGTTAAAACCATAAATTTCAATCAGTCGCACCATTGCATGCTCATGAAATGTACATTATTTTCAATGATTAAGATCAGACTTTGCCTAAAAATAATGTCTTCCATAAAAAAAATAGCTGCACTTCATTTACAGATTGTTTGAAATATGAACAAACTTTGATAATATCTTTTGCTTACAAAAAATTGTCAATCAATATTCTTGCTCTATGCTTGACAAGTACAATTTGTAACAGACTTGTATCACAATTTTAGATCTATCTTGTTTAAATCCATTGCTACTTAATTAATCTTGTATCTAATCAATAATTACTGCTAACATCAAGTAAAGAGAAAAGGATGCACTTACACCTGAAAAACTTCCTTTTTATCACCATTATTAAACTAAATCATGCCCTCTTAAAAACAAAAAACTTCCTGTAACTTTTTTACAAAGGATAATTACACTAATGGTAAAATATGCACTCAGGTTCAACAAAGCCATTTTCAAGCTTGATTTTTTTTTAAGTCAGTAAGGAAGGATAATTAAATTACTGGAAAATTATACTTTCACATTCTAATACTGAGTTGGTCCGAAAGAAACAGAAGATAAAACAATGTATACCTTTAAAGTAATTCTAAAATAACAAGATATAATAGACAGGTTATTATTTCCCAGACATACTCATTTGTTAAATGTGCAGTATTTATAAAAGTATAATGAATTATTGATAAACCATGCTGTGCACGAGCATTTATTGTCTAGAAGGGAAAGAAAAGTGTAAGATAAAACCACTTTATTAACATTTCAATTAATAAATAATTTATGAGTGATAGAAAAATAACAATGAGTATTTGAAAACGTCTCAGGTTCTATATTGTACAGTGAATAAGCAGGCTTGTTTTGGGTTCTACATGGGACACGCAGGCTCATCTCAGGATGTACATGTACATTGGATGAGCAGGCTTGTCTCAGGTTTTACTCCAGAAAAGCAGACTCATCTCAGATTTTACAATGGATGAGCAGGGTCGTCTCAGGTTCTACACTGGATGAGCAGGCTTGTCTCAAGTTTTACATCAGAAAAGCAGGCTCGTCTCAGGTTTAAACACCAGATTAGCAGGTTCATGTCAGGTTTTACATTGGATGAGCAAGCACATCTCAGGTTTTACGTCAGATAAACAGGCTCGTGTCAGGTTTTACACCAAATAAACAGGCTAGCCTCAGGTTCTACACCGGATAGGCAGGCTCACGTCAGGTTCTACACCAGAAAAGCAGGCTCATGTCTCAGGTTTTACAATTGATGAGCAGGCTCGTCTCAGGTTTTACTCCAGATATAATCTGATAAGCAGGCTCACATCAGGTTTTACACCACAGATGAGAATGCTTGTCTCAGTTTCTACACTGGATAAGCAGACTGGTCTCAAGTTTTACTCCTGATGAGCAGGATTGTCTTAGGTTTAATGCTGGATGAGCAGGCTCATCTCCGGTTTTACACCGGATGAGCAGACTTGTCTCATGTTTACACTGGACGAACAGGCTCGTCTTAGGTTTAACGCTGGATAAGCAGGCTCATCTCAGGTTTTACAACAGACAAGCAGGCTTGTCTTAGGTTTTATGCTGTATGAGCAGGCTCGTCTCAGGTTTTACAACCAAACTAAATCATCAGCATTCCATGATTCAAGGTATAAATGATTTTCTATATTAAGTACTCTCCAACAGATCACTGTGATATCAACACTTTAAGTGATCAAAGGATAAAATCAATACACAAAAGAAAGGCACCACAAGCATGATAGGACAATTATTCTGTAAACTGATCCACACTGATAATAAAATCTGCTGAGTCAGGCAAACTGTGATATTTTCAACTTCAATTTTAGTAGATGTATAATTGTGCTATTATGATATTCCCCAATGAAAGATCACATATTAAAACTGAGGTTAAATATAAAGATGCCATATCTCAGACTCTTCAAAAAAAGTTAATATCTTAATCAGTTTGTGATGAAGAAAAAAAAAATCCATTTTTTGATACTGAAATGAACCACTAGATCTCCCTGTGATGTTAGTTTTTTATGTTTTTAAGTGGTTACTGTTTTGTTTTTTGTTGTTTTTTTTCGTTTGGGATATGGGGGAGGGCAGGGGTGAAATAGGTTCAACCATTGTCACATTGAAACTGTATATGGTGACTTTACAGCTTAACTGGTCAAGGAAGATGTCAGGTGCCCCTCTGTGCATTATTTCAGCAACAGCAGTCACCTGGGTTGACCACAAGATTTTTGGACAAGGTCCTCACTGGAAAGAATACAAATTCCCTGACAGGATTCAAACCCATACTTGTGAATGGAGCGTGGTTAAAGTGAACTGTTTTAACCACTTGGCCATGAATGCCTCATCAAAAGATAAAATTTCCCTATAGGTTAACTAGTTTATACATTTACATGAAACTACATCATAAATATGTTCCTTGCTTCCAGATTTACCAGCTTATATAAGTTTCTGCACTTTTTTTCCTGCTTTTATTTCATACAATAATTGCAACATGATATTTTATACAAACATGGGTACACATCACATCATCATGTTGATATTGAAAATCTTCTACTGCACCATGTGCACCATTCTTTACTGATATCACATGACATTAGCAAGGTGTTCTCTGACAGAAATCCTTTGATTTTTTATTGATCAGGTACTGTTAACTTTTTTTCAGAAACAAAGCTGAATGTTCATGTTTAAGTCCATGATAGATGTATCCATTGATTACAGTCAAACGTGTATTAAGCGACCGCGCAAGGGAAACACCCAAAACGGTCTCTTAAGACAGTCAGCATGATATAAAAGTCAAAATCTATAAATGACATCTTTCTTATGCGGTGGGAATGTTTTTCAAATTCGTTTTTATATACATGTTGAATAATAAGCACGCTCCAATAATCTAAATGGATGCAAATGTAAAACATTACTTTCTGATATTTATTGACAAAACAGTTTTGATCCATTACGTACATGTTTGACATTTTTCCAGAATTTTTTAACTTCTCCGTTGTTTTTTTCTTTGATTCAAACACGAAAAACCCTATAAGTGAAGATGTTTTCTGTTGTGAATTTTTTTCATTTGAAATATACAAACTACATCTAATTGTTTCGATTAATTTAATCGCTGATCAAGTTCAATGTCAATTCAATGCAGTCTAAATGTCAACAAGCGAAGCGTATACACCATCTCAGTAGGGGCGGAGCGTTGCATTGTTTATCCGATATTATTGGATAATACATGTCACGCCTATACTTAACTTCATTTGCATACGCTAAAACGGTTTGGGAAATAGACTTTTTCACACATTTATTTGTTGTGTTTTGATTGTTGACACTTGTGACATTACGAAGTGGCGTCATCTAAAAACACAATTACTTGACAGGTAAAAGTGGTCGTTTAATGAAAAGATTTATCTCAATTAGGTGACTAATTAGCGGTCGCTGGTCGCGTTGAGCAAAAGTCGCTTAATACATTAAAGATATAGAGAGAAAATGATCGGGGGAATTTAAAGTGGTCGTTTTAGACAAAGGTCGCTTAATACACGTGGTCGCATGGGCAAGTTAGACTGTATATGAAAAGTATACATTCTTCTCTTGAGTGACTTACAGGAACACAAGGAACACGGACAAGGAACACAATAGGGCAGACAAACAGACAGACAGACAGATAACCTTGAAGGACATATGACAACAACTTATAATAACTGACCCTTAACAACAACAAAATGTTATGGTCTACAGATACAAAGTAGTCTTGTGTAAAATATCGTATAAAATAACTACAGGGATTGGCTGACATTATAAGATGATTATTTTACATTGTATGGGGCTTAACAGGTTAATAAGAGGCAAATATCTATAATCATGATCACTGTATTTGTTTGGTTTTGTCTATTAAACGAGAGTCAAGCAAAGCTTTGGCACTGGGAAAATAAGAGTTCTGTAAAGTGTCAATTGGAAATCAATGAAGACTATAGTTATGTATACGGCAGGATTTAAGATTTACTCTCCCACTCTCTGTCTCTAATAATTTTATTGATCCACCTTGCGAAACATGATTTTCATACAACTATTTTTTGGGGTACTATCTTAAAGAATGAGGTTTAGAAACATGATTTTCATACACTATTTTTTGGGATCTATCTTAAAGAATGAGGCTTAGGAAAAACTGTGTCAAACCATTAATGAACATGACATTGTGTAAAATAATCTGTATTTAGGAAATTAATCAAACTTATTCAACTTGGCTAAAGGTTTCTCAAATGTGCCAAATTTTGACAGCAAAGGCCCATAACCATAATTATTTACAAGTTTTGTCCCAGCAGATATATAACTTAATTATCAAAGAAGAATTAAATTATTTTAGTACTGTAACTTAGACTAAGTGCTTTAAGTTTAATTTAAAAATACAATGGCAGAAAGTAATGAAAATAAACAAGCCTACACTTTTCATTTACAGACCAGTTACCTACAGGTGCTGACTATTTATCTATGCTATTAATTAATTTGTTAAATAATCTCATTCTGTTTTCAATTCTTACATGTCCCTTGTTAAAATAGGGCATATTTTGGATCATATGTGTGGGCTGCACTAGTGTTCAACTGGTGAAACTGGAAGGCATTAAAGACACTAACACTACATGATCAGTAACCCTTCTGACAGCGACTGAATCTAACCCATGAAAACAGTGCAGACCAAGACTGCACACCTGTGCAATCTGATCATGGTCTGCACTGTTCCCTATTCAATCAGTCAGTACTAATCTTGAAGTATTCCCTAGTAATGATAAAAAGTTTGGTTTAGATTGACAGATGGACAAGTCCATTTAAGCATTAGGGTTAAGTAAAAGTTTAGCAAGTTAAAAGCAATCTCATTATATAAATGGTATATATATACCAGAAGGTATTGATCATTTTTTTTACAGTCACAGAACGGTTTTTGGACAGTAGCAGAACATGAATGATTGTAGTAAAGGAAAGCTGTAGTAGTCTCGTGTACACAATCAAGCAAGCAGCTTATATTGGAATATTGGATCTATTCATTACTTCTCTTTAGAGAGTTCACATAATCTGAAAACTTTCCCTTTTACTGACTATCTCTGCATTATAAATGCATAAATAGTGCTTTCTGCTTTTGTGCTTATAGAGGTACTACATTGATACAATTTACTTTAAATTGTTTACAGTAAAAAATGTCCTGTTATTCAAGAATCAATGTGGTTTTAGTTTTTTGTGTTTTCATTTCATATTCACTTTAAGTGTTTTAGATTAGTAAATTTAAGTGTTTCAGTTTCCAAAGATAATATACATGTATGTATAATGTGCTTTTTTATAATTCAATGAAAATCTTGTCACTCCCTTAACGAAAAGTCAAAATAGTTCAATTTTACCTAGGCTACTTAAAAGAAATATATTGATTTTTGGAAGCTGTTTTTTTCTTCTTCTTTTTCTTTCTTAAATATGGGTAAGTATCTTTTTTGTTTGTACAACAGTTAGAAGTTGTCAAACACTATTTAAGTCATATGATGGCTTACATGCTATACTGGGGAAGTAAGATTCCCAGTATTATTTAACATACAATAAGTAGAACCACCAATGACCTTCAGTTAGCTAAGGAACGGCTGAACTATTGTATGTTTGCTGAACTTTTCCTGAACATTTGAAAAGTTCTACATTGAAAGCAAGAACATACCATTATGTGGCAGCATGGCTGAGTGGTTATTGCCTAGGACAAATAATCTAAAGATCTCTAGCAGTGTGGGTTCAAACCTCAACAGGGGCAAGCTGTTGTTTCTCTGAGCAAAACACTTACCCTAATTGCTCAGTCAAGAGTGTGCCGATATTAGCTCATAGCTTCCTACTCAACTGAACTAAAATGAATGATGTAAACTTTAAACTATGTGGGTAGTTACCTTAAATACTTGGCTAAAGTAGCCAACTTTTTATCAAAAACCACACACCCACACACACAATTATGTGATAAATAATAAAGACAAACTTACCAGATACAATGAGATCTGCAAGGACAGCATATTTTCTGTGTTGAACACTGCTCATGTTGTCGAAGAGAACATCAATGATAAGGAATGCTATACAGAACAGGAAAGCCATCACCCCAATACCTATACCATAGCCACATGCTCCACTGTCCCGCATCTGACAGTGGTCTCGGTAGTATCCGCCAGCAGATATACATCCAAACACTATTATAGAAAACACCTGAAATATCAAAAATTAGTATGTAGTCATTGAAAATGACCATTTTTAGATGCATTTTGGTATCATATCCCTAACACAGTGGTTTTTCTCAATTGATATTTTTGGAAAAATTATCCCTAAAATTGCTAATTCGGGAAGTAAAACAGCTGGAATAAGTTTAGATATTTGGGAAAACTGCATCAATTTTATAGAATTAGAATTTCAATTAAGAAAAGGTCTTTTATTGGCCTCTGTTATATAAGGAGGAAATCACTGTAACAAAAATCACTGTATCATAGTACAAAAAAGATTCTTTTCCTAAAAACAAAGTTCAAACTTTTTCTCGCAACTTTCAGATATAATTAAACCCTTTTATGAGATTAATTTACACATGAATAATTTTCTATTTGAATAGTTCCAACTAGGTTAGTATCTTAAATTGTTCCATTGGTTAGATAGTTTTAGTTAAATTTCGCTTTTATGGTTCCACAGGAATTGTCAAGGTAATTTATTGGTCCAGTTTATATTTCAATATATCAAAATGACACTTTTATTTACAATGACTGTAGATTCATCTTATTTAAATGTTTAGTTTTATAAAGACTCTATCTTCATATCTATCTACATGTACATAAAGGTGTTAGCATCAAGATTAAAACCCCTCTTACATAAACACACAAAAGGGCACAATTATGCTCCTTTCATCTGATCTATCAATGGTTGGGTGTAAAATTATCAAAAGATCCGTGACTGGAGACTTTTCTATGTTTAAAAGTCTACTTCCTGTTTTCACAATAAAATTTCGAGTTATAATATATAGGCTCACGGCCAAGAAAGGTACCAGCATATTGATCGGAAGTAAAATGTGCTCGTATTCAAAACTGGGAACAGGCTAGGAAAGACATGGTACAGTGATTTCATTTACATACTGTTATAAGTTTTCTGTAACATTTAACAAAATATGAAACTTTAGCTCCGTTGAGATTAGGAAGTAAAACACTCAAACTGATGAAACTTTTCAAAAGATATTGATCCATAGCTATTACAAATATCAAATTTAACGTCCTAAATTTTTATATTACCAATTTGATGTGATCCCAAACAATTTAGTATACATTTCAAAAGTTAAATTTTATGAGGAAACACTCACCTGGCTGATAATGAAAATTATACAAAAATAACCTGATAATTAAAGGGTACACAACTCCTGTCACAAAAAAATTAAATAACCAAAATCAAACTTGATATTGCGATCTAATATGATATGAATATATCTGTATATGATATAAATGTAACTGTATTTAGCCAGTGCCATCTGTAGTGCCCCTGCCCAATATGAGCATTCATGCAGTAAGACCAAGCTCTATACTTTTGGTAGCTCAATTTTTATCTTCATGAAATCTTTATCAACAGGACCTTGATGGCCTTTTTATTGCTCTTTTGAGTGATGATTGCAACTAGTCCTTTATCTCATTGTGGACTGAGAGCAGGCTCAAAACTTTTAAGAACGAAAATTTATATTTTAGGTCACTGTTTTATTTAATTATTTTTTGTTTCTCAGATTTTTTTCAGAAAAAGTTAGGGTAGGAAAGAATAAAAAAAAAATCTAAGCTATTTATTCTACATGTTTTTAGTGGAAAAGATCACAAGCTTTCTGAACTAAAGGCCCCTGGGACCTTGACTTTTGATCCAGTGAACTCTAAATCAACATAGGTCACCAAATGGTCATGACCAACCTCCATCTAATAATCAAGACTTACCTCCATGCCAAATATGAAGACTGTGGGTCAAAGAATTCAGATATTGGGCAGCCAAGATTTTTTTTAGTCAAGGCCTCTGTGACCTTGACTTTTGACACAGTGACCTCAAATTCTATAGGGGTCATCTACTACTCATGACTAATTTCCATGCCAAATATGAAGACTGTGGGTCAACGGAATCTTAAGTTATTGGGTGGACAAGCTTTTTACAGTCAAGGCCTCTGTGACCTTTGACCTGGTGAACTTAAAATCAATAGGGGTCATCTACTAATCATGACTAACCTCCATGCCAAATATGAAGACCGTGGGTCAAAGGATTCTTAAGTTATTGGGCAGACAAGGAAAAACCGACGGATGCCCAGTGGCTGGACGGAAAAGCTGATTCCAGTATACCCCCCTTACAACTTTGTTGTGCGGGGGTATAATTACTTTCTTTGCAATAGGTACAACATATTTTCCATTAGTTTAACCCATATTTTAGAGTGTGTGTGCAGAATTGATATTTAAATCATAAAATATTGTAACTAAAGTTTGTAAGATTCTCTGACAATGAAAATTACCAACTCCGAGTGTCTACAGTTCAAACAATTGTTAAAATGATCCAGTTTAAATGAACTTGCCTACCATTAATGTCAATCTGTGTGACTGCTGCATGTACTCAAAGAACATCAAAGTTGCTGCCTGCTTTCATTAATGATTACATTACATTGCACACATAACTTGATCATATTCAAATGTGAATAAATGAGTATTCAAATATAAATGTATAAAGAGTATAAATGAATAAAAAGTATAATGTCTGAAAATTTCTGACAAAATATAGAAACTAGAATTTAAAGATGTGTAGTAGTGTACCAACTAAACAAATGCATTAGAAGCCTATATGAAGATAATGAAATATTATGTATCAACAAGACTTTAACTCATGTTCTTACTTTGCTGGGAAGATGAAGAAACTTGTATTTTAAAATGTACTCCTAAAATGAATCATACTTCGCTTACAATTCCGACATAATCAGGCCTGCTAAGAGCAAAGCAAAGCTGAAATCGATAACTTAAATTTCAAAGTTCTGCAATCAAAAAGATAAAACTTCAATTCACAGATCACCAAAATTTAATATTGTCTCTAATTTTTTATTTCATTCATAACAATCTGAAAATTAGACTTCCTTATAAATGTCACTGTTCAGAACTGTTCCCTGATTTAGGGGAGACAGTGTGTATGTGGCTGGATAAGTTCAGTTGCTAGAGCTGCAGTATGGAAATCTGAGGGTCCTGGGTTCAAGTCCTGGTCAGGTTGCACATTTTTCTCACCCTGTGACACCCAACATGGGACCATAATGGTACATGTATATGCTCCGAGTCCAATTTCACTTTGTTCTCTGTACCCATTAGAAATTCCAGGACGCATTTCAATATTAGTGGGGGAGTATGTCCCGGTTCAGAACTGTTCACTTTTTAGCGTGTTATAGCAGCCAGCTAGCTTAGTCGGGAGAGCTGAGGTACTGTATTTCGAGGGTCCTGGGTTCGAGTCCCAGTCAGGTTGCAAATTTTCTCAACATGTACACGTCCACATGCAAAACTGCTCTGATGACATTTTGGCATATTTAAGTATCCTACAAGCAAAATAGCAGTGAGAGTTATCAGTCGGAAAGATTAGTAAATAACCCAGTGTTCATTCTTGTTATTTCCGAGGACAGCCTTTCTATAAATATATATATATACTCATGGTTAAGACTCTGGGTCTACTCCAGGATAGGCCTACATCTTAGTCATCTAGATCTAGGTACAAACTAGACACTAACTAGGATAAAAATGCCATTTTAAATGGTTTAGAATGATTATTGTGGCTTTGGTGTTGCTTTACTACTGCAATTAACGAATTTCTAAACGCATGTATAATAATTAATTTAAAATCATTTTGCATAATTTTATAAACACAAAATGAAAGTTGAAACACATGATCATGAGTAATTTCTAATAATGACAACCATAAATAATTGGTCATTGATTAGCTTTTATGCCTTTCAAAGTCATAGATATTTCAAATGAAAACTTAAACCTACCCAGCTAACTATCCTGAGAATAACCTGGGGTCTCTTAATGAAGGCGACAGGGTCAAACGACCCTCCAGCCATGCCAGCTCCATAAGCTTGAGGTTGTGATGGTAGTGACATTTTTCCGTCTTGTGAAGTTTGGAATGACGTCATATATTTATGCGTATAATAAATAAATATTTTAAAGTAAACGGTTTGTCTTTTATATTTCGGTTATCGCTTGATATTTTTCACAAAGATTTTCACAATAATTTTTACTTTTTCTTGAAAAGAAACATTTTCTTTAAAATTATAAAAATAGATCTATAATCACTAAAACTGATGACGTTTATCACACACCAAGTTGCACAATCAGGCGGAAAGAAGAAACAAACCTATTTTTGGATTGAAAAGATTATAAAACACCCATTGTTGACGTGTCAAGCTCAGATATTAATATATTTAGAAACAAGACGTATTTCTGTATTTTTTAGTTATCACATTAAAGAAAAAGATTATAATTATTATGGAGTCTACAGACAACCTCTGCCTTGTTTGCCACGAGCACATTGACTTTTTTGCAATTGGCAAATGTGATCATCCGATTTGTTTCAGATGTTCCACTAGAATGAGGGCTTTGTGTGAGCAGTTTTATTGTCCAATATGTAGGACAGATTTACCAGAGGTACCTATTAAATAATATTTCATTACAGAATCAAACACAATGTCATCTTGTTTCAGTTCGGGAATATTAATTAGGAAGTGGCTAGCCGTACGGCTAGCCAAAAGTTCTAGCCGTACGTGAGTCACGTACGACTAGCCAGGACTCGCTGCATTGTCTAGCCGTACGGCACTTTTCAAATTTATATAGAAGTCGAAAATACATATGTTATTTCATGACTTTAAGCGAGGATTTTAACCAAGAAATAGTAATTGTCTTCGTATATTTACTTTAAATAGAGATTAATCGCCTTGTTGGCTACAGTAAAAAAAGTACGAATATCGATCTTTATCATCTCAAGACATCGAGAAAAAATAGCGTTAGGTCGCAGTTAAATAACATCAATTGAAATAGTTTACAAAATTTTGATAATAATCCTTTTTTGTTTCATAAAGTTTAATTTTCGACACCTTTAAAATGAAAAAAAAAGAAAATAATTATTGTTAGGCTCTGATATTTGCGTCAATTACCGACGGTATAGAAGTTTGTCCATCATTAAGGAAAGTTTGCATGTTCCGTGAAACGCATTTTAAAATTCTATTGTCAGTCCCTGGGTAGGCTTTATTTAAGGCTTATTAATTGATTGTGCTTTTATGTTCGATATTTATCTACTGTATTTGAAAATTATACAATTATTTTTGCTTTTCATCGTTTTTTTTTTTCAATGTTCTTTTTATTTATTTATTTATTTATTTATTCCACTCCGATCATTATTTATTCGATCCATGTGCTTAATTAACCAAAAATCATCTTTCAGTCAAATAAAACAACAAATCATAATCATGAGGCACAAAATAACACATGCATGATCGACTTCTATATAATTTTGAAAAGTGCCGTACGGCTAGACAATGCAGCGAGTCCTGGCTAGTCATACGTGACTCACGTACGGCTAGAACTTTTGTCAATCCTTATCTGCAACAAGTCAGTCCCCATCATCAAAATGTCAATCCCCAATCACAACAGGTAAATCCACAAAAGACCAATTCTTATCCTCAGCAGATCAATTCTTATCATCAACAGGACAATCATCTTTCTCATGGAGTAGATCCTTATCCCTACAATGTCAATTCCCACCATCAACAGCTCAATCACCATCATCAACAGGTCAATCCATTTCATTACATGGAAGTACACCAACTAACTCAGTTTCAACAGAGCAAATCTTATCCTCAGATGATGCAGCAACAATCGATAACAACAAATCCGTCATATTAAATAGTGAAGATTGTAACAGTGATATCCTAAAAAAATTAAGTGAATTACGACAAAAAGATCTCAAACGTCCTTTGATAGCACATTTAAATATCAACAGTCTTAAATCAAAATACTTAGAAGTGCATGAAATTTTGAAGAGAAAATTAGTGGATATATTTATCTTATCTGAAACTAAGCTGGATGATAGCTTTAATAGCAACATTTTCCATTATAATGGATACAAAATTGATCGCCGGGATCGCAATAAATTTGGAGGGGGAATTCTTGTTTATTCACGTGATGATTTGCCATTCCGGAGAAAGAAAGACCTGGAGCCAGAAAATTTTGAATGCATGTGTTTTGAACTATCTTTAAATAAAAGAAAGTGGTGTATCCTGGCTCTTTACAAACCTCCTAATATCAAAAATGTGGATTTTACTAACACCTGCACTAATGTTCTTGATAGAACTTTAAGACAATATGAAAACATCCTGCTTCTTGGTGATCTGAACTTTGACATGAACAGGCTTGAAAAATCATCCACCCTTCGCGATATTTGTGATACATATAACCTTGAAAATGTTGTAAAAGGAAACACATGCTTTATGAAAAATGCAAGTCCCTCAGCAATTGATGTTATTTTAACTAACAGATCAAATTTTATTTGTAACACAGAAAATTTAGATGTTGGTATCAGTGACTGTCACAATCTAGTAGCTACTACAATAAAAGAGCAGTGTTGTCAAACAAAACCGAAATATGTTAAATTTAGATCATACAAACATTTTAATGAGTCTGTTTTCAACACTGAACTTAGCAAAATTCCATTCCATATTGCAGATATTTTTGATGATATTGATGATTCATACTGGGCTTTTGAAACACTTTTCAAAGAAGTTGTAGATGAACATGCTCCAATAAAAGAACGCAAATTAAGATCACAAAAAGTTCCTTTCATGAATGGCGAATTGAGAAAATCAATCTATAAAAAACAGCAACTAAGAAATTGCTATTTCAAAAACCGTAATAACAAAAACTGGGAAAAGTTCCGCAAACAAAGAAATTTGGTCACAAAACTAAAAAGAGAGTCAATGGAAAAATATTTCTTTGAAAGGTGTAATGAAGGTCCAAAATCTAGCCACTTCTGGCCAACAATTAAACCGTTTTTGACATCAAAATCTACAGCAAAATCTGACAGCAAAATTATTCTTAATGAAAATGAGACCCTAATATCAGACCAAAAGGAAATAAGTAATATTCTGAATGATTTTTATGTGAATATTGCTTGTGATATTGGTATAAAAACTGATGCTGATATTGATGAAACACATCCTAGCATAACACAAATATCTAAAAATCATCCATCAATAGATACTTTTCAATTTGCTCCAGTGAGCACTGATCAAACTTTTAAATTATTGAAAAGTTTAAATTCAAAAAAGGCCATTGGTGTGGACAGCCTACCACCAAAGATAATTAAAGCAGGTGCGTATGCCCTGACAAATCCTATAACTTCGCTTATTAATAAAAGCTTTCAAACCTCTCAATTTCCACAAGCTTTAAAACTAGCACAAGTTAAACCTCTGTTCAAAAAGGATGATCCTTTCCAAAAGAAAAATTACAGGCCTGTCAGCATCTTACCTACCATTTCAAAAGTTTTTTGAAAAATCTATTAGTGCTCAACTTAACTTACATTTTGAAAACATTTTTCATGACTTTCTATCAGCATTCCGTAGAAATTTTGGCTGTCAGACAACATTACTGCGCCTCATTGAAGATTGGAAGAGAGCATTAGATAGAAATGAATATGTAAGCTGCCATACTCATGGATCTGTCTAAGGCTTTTGACTGTCTTCCGCATGACCTGATTATTCTTTAAACTTAAGGCCTATGGTCTGTCTGATGCCTCTGCTAATCTCATGCAAAGTTATTTGTTTAAAAGACAGCAACAAGTAAAACTAGGTACAATCTGTAGTGAGTGGAATGAAATAAACAAAGGGGTTCCACAAGGGTCAATTCTTGGTCCCCTCTTATTTAACATTTTCTTAAATGATATATTTTATTTCATTAAAAAGGGTTCTGTTTATAATTATGCAGACGACAATACCCTCTCATTTAATCATATTAATGTGGAAACTCTCAAAAGCACAATACAAGATGAAAGTGTTGTCATGATTAAATGGTTTGAAGACAATCTTATGCAAGCAAACCCTGAGAAGTTTCAGGCTATATGTATAGGCAAACAAACCTGTAAAAATGTGTCTAAATTCCAGATTCTTGATGCCACTATTCCTTGTGAATCTCATGTAAAACTTCTAGGTATTGAAATAGATTCCCTATTAAATTTTGATATTCATATCTCAAATGTTTGTAAAAAGTCAGCAAGACAAATAAATGTATTAACCAGACTATGTCCTCTACTTAATCTGGATGCAAAAATTCTTATATACAAAAGTTTTATCAGATCCAACTTTAATTTCTGCCCTTTAGTCTGGCATTTTTGTAGTAAGGACAATACAAACAAGTTGGAAAAACTTCAATATAGAGCTCTGAAAATTGTTTTTAATGACTATTCATCAAGTTATGAAGATCTGCTTAAACTGACTAATATGTCTTCACTCCATATCAGTAGAATTCAGGGCACTCGTTTGGCCATTTTTGGGGCCGAATATCGGCCCCATTCCCCTCTCAAAATCATATGTTTTTTTCCCCTATTTCAGTAAAAAATTCCCCTAAAAAAAAAATCGTAGTGCTAATGTTTGATATTTAAGAAAAAGGTGATGTTTTGATTTCATGAAAATAAAATATATTTCTGTTCAACTTTCAATGGATTGAAAACTAAAATACAGTTGTCAACAACGCTGTATGTTAAAACCGAAAGTAGCAGGAAGTGAGAAATGTACAGAAGGGAGATAACTCCCGTAAAATTATTGACAAAATTAATGTGGCAGATTATCATTGTAGGAGTTTACCTTATATTTAATTTGTTTAGAGAATAGACATACATCATCATACTTCTGCTAGAAAATAAACAAAACTGTTTTAATTTCTGTCAGTTGTTGTTGGAAAAAACGTATTTCTCTTGCAGTTTTGTACTCAAATATTTTCGAACCAAATATTTTCGTACTCAGTTTTACAGTTACATACAATTTCCTCTGAAACCAATACTTTTCTTAGAAAAGGCATAAAACTTTCTTGTTTATTTTTATTTAATTCTTATTTCAATTTTCATTGTTATAATTGTTTCAATCTAAAGAACAGGCAGAATTATGTAGAAAATAGATTAAGAACTGACCAGTGCAGATTGCAAAATAGTGTGATACATTTTTAACATTAAAAATAAAGAAAACATTAATGACTATAATAGGAAATAATTTTGCTGTGTTTCCATAACTTGGGTACAACATACCCTTGCCTAGGAAAGTCTGCCTTTCCAGAGCTTGTTGCACTGAATCAATATTTTTTGTACAAGTTTTTTTTTGTAAACAACAACAACAAAAGCAACTGTCAGTTTTAATTTTTATCATAAAAAAATGCATTATGCTTGTTATAGATTTTAATTTAACCCTTATGTTTTTCAGAATTTGCATTTTACCCCTCACTCTAGAATTTGAGGGGTATAAAACCCTTGGCCAAAAACATATATCTGGAGCTGTGATTGATGTCTGAGTCAGTCAAGTGCAATAAGAAAACAGTGAGATAGCCTACTTCAAGAACAACTTCATGTTATATGTTTTATTTGTAAGGTCTATAGTAATAAATATACTAGCTATAAGCCTATTGTAAGTAATGGTAGGAAATAGTGCCAAGAGTTAGTGTAAAACCTAAATTTAAAGAACTCATACTAGTATATGACTTGAAATTCCCCCTTTTGTCTTAAAATGACGCAAAATTCCCCTTCCTGAGGGTATGGGTACCTGTCCCCAAATGTTGTCTAGTGCCCTGGAATTAAACAACTCGCTATTGAAGTTTTTAAATGTCTTAACAGCATTTCTCCTAAGTATGTTCAAGAACTTGTTAATGTGCGTTCATCAAATTATAATTTTAGATACCAAAAAACTTTAGATGTACCTAAAGTACGCACAACCAATTATGGTAAAAAGAGTTTTCGCTTTGAAGCATCTAAAATCTGGAATAGTTTATCTAATGATCTAAGATGTACATCTGACTTAAATGAGTTTAAACGACTAATTGAAACATGGAGTAATGACAAGTGTGCCTGCTCTATGTGCATCTAATCGTTTATGTTCTATTTTACTTGATTCCTGTTTTTTTGCTTGTAAATAAATTTAGTCTTTTCCTTGAATTATGTACTATGTATCTGTATATATGTAAAACCCTGTTAATAGATATGACTGTATTTTTCATTGTAACCGCTCAGATTTCATTACAATGACTATATAAATTAATTGTATGTATTATTATCTTATGGTGTCTGTTTGTTTTTGTTTCTTTGTTTCTTATTATTATTTTCTATATTTTGTTCATGTCGGATACAAGCTTAAAGCTTATGTTTTGTACTGTTAATCATAACCGACTATAAATAAAGTTTGTCTTACTGTCTTACTGTCTTACGGGCCCGTACGGCTAGCCACTTCCTATTAATTATTATTAGTGGCACAATATTGTTACTTATCAGTAAGCAATTAAGCAGGGGCAGAGATTATTTGGTTATGATCAGAACTGTTTAAGCAGCCACTGCCTTAAAAGATAAAAAGGTGAAGAAGTGTAAAATTACATTGTTGTACACTATATACGGGGGTCAGACTGTCTTAAAATAATGTTTGAATACAAATTTATATCAACTTCCTTTTAGCAGATCTATTATTTTTTTTAAAAATCTGTAGTCTGTGCTTTTTAGAGACAATTTTGTGCTCAAATTTGGCCCTCTTCCCCTCCTTAAAAAGTATTTATTGTTGCCTAACATGTATAGATCTATACCTTAAAAAATACACCTGCAACAGTTTTTTTCTCTCCGAGATTCACTTTAGTTTATCATAAGAGTGGAAACAAACATGTAGTGGAATATTGTAGTTTGATAACTTTATTGTGTTGTTCCACAGTTACATGTACATGTCAGTATACAATAATAAATGTATATAACAAATTACAGACAGATTTTCTATATCTTAATTTCCTCCCCTCCTCAATTTAATATACAGTATTATAAAAAAAAATTATACTTTATAATAATTTATATATATCAAGAATTCATATTTTGAATATCTTAGTGAAATGCATGTTTTTGTCATATTTAATGTGTAAACATGTCATAAATTTGCTTTTAATTCACTTGATCATTTTTTGAAAAATATTACATTGGTACAATTTTGCATTTTCAGAAAATTTTACTTTCACTTTTGTTTTTAAAAAAGAAAATGTAGCTGACATAGTAGTTTCCTTTTCCTATTTTTTTTTTGGAAAATATGGGCTTTAGTTAAAATTCACATCACTTTAAATACATGTATTTCAGAGAGAGACCCGAATTAATTAATGATACTAGCCCGAATTAATTAATGATACTTAATGTCTGTTACTGCTGCAGAAAAGTTAAAGTTTATGTTACATGGTTAAAACTTACTTATCAAAATTACATTTAAGGAAGACAAGATAGATACCACCTATATCCTATGATTGAAGTACCGGTACATTCTAAAAACTTTGAATATTGAAAAAAAAATACCATGAGAACAGATATACATGTATGATTAAATATAAGTATATATATTGTTTTTCATGCGATTAAGGCATATAATGAAATATTGTTTGTTGTCCCTCCAGAGACCTAGAAAAAATTGCTATGGACTGCAGGACTCAGGAGGGAAGCAAAGATATTCTGAGTCCGTGATGCTAAATGTATGTGTCAATTGAGAATGTGCGACTGTCAAACTTAATAACACAGTACTTATCAATTTATTTTTCACATTAATTTTCAGGTTTTCTTCCTGAAAACAAGAGAAAAGTTTGGAGAGATGCCTATAAGAAAGTTTATTATGAACAGAAAATTGAAAATTCAGTTTGAGGACGACACTATACGAGAAAGGTTTGAAGAGTTGCTGGAGCACCGCTGCACTAAATGTAAGGACCGGTATCCAGAGAAAAATTTTAAAGCACTCAGAGATCATATGAGACGTGTCCACACCTTATTTTATTGTGATCTTTGTTTAGAATTGAAGGTAAATTTAAATTTATTTCATAACAAATCCGATATCTCCATTTGCATACAAAATAAAAGCAGGTAAATTTGTGTTTGAAAGTAAAGGGACTCACTGAAATGTCTTGTTATAAAAATAAAGCTGCTTGAATTTTATGAACAAATTAAGAAAATTAAATCTTGTTTTCAAGAATAACTTGATGAGGAAATTCACTCATCTGATTAATAACTTTCTCTTTTCAAAATGAAACATAACATCATTGATGACACTATAAATCTTCGTATTGTAATTTTAGATTTGCATTATTTTAGATTATCTGAAAACTTTTGAAATGTCATAAAAACTTTATTCTTTGTATTTTTGGTTTAATCAGATATTCAGTAGTGAGCGCAAGGCATACAATCGGCATGACCATGCCATTCACCGTCGTGTTGGTGACAAAGACGATAAGTCATACAAAGGTCATCCATTGTGTCAGTTCTGTGAAGAAAGATATTTAGACAAAGATGAACTGTACAAGCATCTTAGAAAGGATCACTTTTATTGTCATTTCTGTGAAAGTCTTGGATCTCAAGAATTTTATAAGTAAGTTAAGCTTTTGTGTATAATTTTATTTACTGTAATTAACAGGTTGAGGGGTGTTTTTATATAAATGTGTTTAAAAGCTGTACATATATACATCTGAAACAATTTTGATTCTATTCACAACCAACAATAAACACGGAAAAAATCAATGTGAGTTTTAGTACCTCTCTCACTAGTCAACTGCTATATTAGGTTACATATGATTGGTTAATTTTACTCAGTCCTCCAGTCAGTGAGCGTGTGGTGTTGTATTTTCGGTGAGCAAATCAGAATGGCTACAGATGTCAAAGTAGTAAGAAAATTCTAAGAAATCCTCCAACAAAACTTAAATAAAGGGTGTAGGAATGCTTAAGGAATTAAACATAGTAACATAAAATATATGTTTTGTGGTTATGTCCTGTCCGAAGTTAGTATTAGCACAACTAAATTGATGCAACACATGAAAAGAAAGCACTGATATTAAAGTGTTAAAACGCCTACTTTAAGTTCAGAAAAAAAAGTCAGATCTGTAAGTGTAGTCAAATTAATACTGTGATAGTTAGTTCGATTATAATTGTTTTCCAAATAGACCACTTTTTATTTTCATGAACACTACTAGTAATAAGAAAGAAGTCAAGTAAGTTGAGATAATGTTTATACAACTAAAAAATGGGGAAAAAAATGTTAAGGGGCACACTTAAGAGTTAATAAGCAGAATTGTCAACTAAAGGCAAAATAAAAATAAGCCATGAATCAAATAAAAGATAATAGAATTGGGATGCCTGAAATTGAAATAGATTACAACATTTGGTGAATCGTTGTGCACAGCCCTATTTGACTTACACATAACTTTACATTTAAATAGAATTTATCTCTAACAGTATATCAGTTATGTTAAATATATATCTATTATATTTAAAGTGACTATTCATCACTGAGAGATCATTTTGACACTGACCATTACCTATGTGAGGAAGGAGAATGTGCCAGTGCTCAGTTTACTAACGCCTTTCGTTCCGACATTGATCTGAAAAGTCATCAGGCTCAAGAACATAGTAAAGCCCAGACTAAACTTCAAGCAAGGCAAGAAAGAACCATCAACATTGATATCAATTATGCACCTAGACCAAATAGTAGACCACAGAGAGGTAAGTATTTCTTCCATTTTACTGACTAGCTTGTCTGCCTTTAATTTATGTTGAACTCTATATTTAAAAGAAATAAGTCTTCATTTCCATGTAGGTACTGTACAGTAGGTTCAGTCAAACTTGATATAGCAACTCACTGAATTAAACAACTGCATGTCATATGTACACAAACCCTAATTAAAATTGCACACCATAAATCATTTATACAGTCAGTGATTTAAACAACTCCCTGTCTGACAGTTGTGTCCTAAAGTGACATTATTTTGTCACTAAGATACTTGACAAGACAGGTATTTGAGTATAATTAGTCAAACAGATATCTGAACTGCATGATTTTTCAATGCTGTGAAAATGCTTTTGATGTTAACTGTCAATGCAAAAGGTAGTAACATTGGGAGTTATAAAATCTTGACTATTGTAACTAGTCTTGGTCAATTTTGTGTACTATATTTTATTCATATTTTAAGTTTCCCTATCATACATGTATGTAACCTTTTTTTTGATGGTCCCATAGTAATAAGGTTTGCATGCAGTTGGCGTCTATAATCCACATTAGGTTTGCTTCAAATAAAATGATATTATCCGGATACATTGTTGTAGATTGTTAACTTGGTAAATATGTTTTAAGGCCATTAACAATGAAACAAGTTTAGAATTTTAGTATAGACAACCTTTGTAAGCAATAGCTTTATTTTATGAACCACACTTTATAAGGTTTGAGTCACTTTGCAATTGTAGCACATGGTTCAAGTTGCAAGTATACTAATATACTGAACACACCAACATTCACTAGTTATACATGGAAAGTGCTATTCACTTACTATAATATACCTCACATCCACATGATGTAATATTTGGGGGTATTTTTAATGCATTTTGTTCTGAGTAAAATGTATGATAACCATTCTTGTACTATACATGTATTTCATTTATAAATCAATTACAGGTAGAGAACCAAGAAGAGATGAGAATGAAGATGGACGGAGGGGTGGTCCTCGAAATCAGGGTAACAGAGGTGGTAGAGGGGGGAACAAATACACCAACAACTATACCTCACATAGGTGAATAGTGATTGTTTTTCTGTTGGAAGTTTTTATAAGTGTCAAGATTGTGCAGATTTAAGCTTGTACAAACTTTTATAATTGTCTTGAGACATTGTAAGATTTAATTTAGTTTATTTATTGTAAACCTTTCTTGCTGACAGTCAGTTAATATGATTCTGACAAAGCACCAATTCAAAAAGTCAGTGAAGACATTGTGTCAAATGAATTTTTTATTTTCTAACTAATGTAAGCTCTTTTTGCTATTATCAAACCTTATATATCATTCTTGAATCAATTACTTTAGCATAGTTTGAAATAAAAAAAAATTCAAAATTATAAATATAGACAAAACTGGCATGATAGCTAATATCAAACTGGTGATGTAAGTTCTGCCTTATTCTGTAAGTTAATTTGATACATGTGCATACAAGTTGAGAATTGATGTTGTTATTATAATATAATGTATTTTCTATGGCATATTAGGGAGAAACAAGACATAGATAGAGCAATTCAAGCTTCTCTCAGTACAATGAAGGATGTGGACATGAAGAAAGAGAAACCTAAAGCTGATTCATCGTCATCCTCTGAAGATGATTTTGCTCGCACTGAGGAACATTTTCCTGCCCTTGGCGCTCAGGCTCCTGTGGAAAACAATGTTTCTGCCAGTGTCAAGTCACAAGCTACTGTCTCAACAACAACAACATCTACATCAGTGTCTACAGCAACATCAGACAGTAAACCGTCACTAGCTGACAGATTTGCTATGTCAAATAGTATGTCAGTTCAACATGGTGGTTTAAATGACTTTCCAACATTAACATCTCGAAGTGACAGTTCTATTAATAGTTTGCCTGCAAAAGGACGAGGTGCAAAATTTACTTCCACTTTTAAAGCTAAAAATCCTGAAGAAGATTTTCCGGATTTACCATCTAGTAATAAGTCTTCGTTTAAACCTTTACAAACAGGTTGGACTCAACCAGAGAAAAAGATAAATGTGATAGACAAACCTGCAACAAAGAGACCTAATAGCAAACATAAAATACCTCAATCTTACAATGTTAATGACTTTCCATCATTAGGAGCACCTTCTAATAAATCAAGTAATGATAAATGGTTTAATTCCTCTTCTAAAAAGCCGTCTAAAGAAATTAAGAATAGTAATAATAATGTTACCCATACAGAATTGACTAGTAAGGAAGTTATAGATCGTTTTAGTCCTATTAATGTACCAGATTCTCCAAAGTCTGAAAGAAATAAAAATAAAAAGAAGAAAAAGAAGGACAAATTAACAGTGATTAAAAATGAAGACGCTGGAAATAATGGTTCCCTAAAAGGTAATTCTTCACTGGATGACATAGCTAGTCTGTTACTGAAATCTGAAATAAAAGAAGACTCTGGTGTTTCAGGAAAACAGGAACCAGTAGTGAAATCAAATCAAGATAATAAAGTAGAACCCAAACCTGAAAAAGGAAAAGGCAAGAAAAAAATTGATAAGATAGAAAAGAAAATGGAGTCTGAGAAAGAAGTACTTAATATAACAGAACTAAAAATATCTGAACCTGTATACAGAGAAGCTCAACCACAACTGGTGAAATTTGCAATTGCTGATGAGGATTTTCCAAGTCTGGGGTCAAAAAGTCCGAAGAAACCACCCCCTGGATTTAGGAATGAGAAAAAATCAGTTCAGTCTAATGCTCCACCAGGTTTTGGAAATCCAGCAAGTGCTAACAACAAACCACCGCCAGGATTTAGTTCTCAGTCAATGTCTGGAAGTTTAAACAATGGGGTTTTAGAAGAGAAAGAAATCACTATTGGGACAAACATGGACAATTACCAGTATTACCAGCCAGAAGGTTTTCAGGAAAGAAATCAGCTGTTGATTAGTACTATTAGGTCATTCTGTGATTCAGATTCTATGCAATTCACAGACTTTAAAACCCTCTCTGGTGAGTTCCGTCGCTCTGACATCACAGCTGGTCAGTATTACAACAGATGCTGTGAGATTCTTGGCAAGGAGAATTTCTTAGATGTCTTCCAAGAACTGCTAGCTTTGCTTCCAGATATTGAGAAACAACAAGAGTTACTGAATGTGTACATGCAGTCAGAATGTATGAAGAAACCAGATAATGTGCTAAAAATAAGTGGGAAAAGTAGGAATGCCAAAGGTGCTTGGACAAAGACCCAGTCAGGTTTCTTGACTTGTCAGACATGCCGACAAGTGCTTGTGAGAAAGGACTATAATGGCCACATGGTAATTCACAATATAGATTCAGACTTTCCCTCACTTGGTGGTGAGTTTGGATCTGGTCAAAGTGTTGGTACTGGTGGAAGCTGGGTTAAGGCCAAGTAACCTTCTTAAAGTTGTTGTAGTGGAATAGGTAATATAAACATTTAATCAGGAATTATGCAAAATCAAACACTGTGATAGTAAATTTTTATTTTCAACTGCAGAACAATGTGTATCCTGTAATGTGATAAATGAGTAAAAAAAAACCCAGAAGATGCCAGTATTTTCAGAATTTTTTTATATGTAATATTCATTTTCATATGTTACAGGAGATATACAGGGCTGTACAAATTTGTTTTGAATCCAGTTGTCCAAGACAACTAACCTAATAAAATAGTGTTGTCCTAAAACTAATTACAAGAGTCGAAGTCTTATAAATGTAAAACATAATGTTCAGTATGCTTATTATGCATATCGAAATTTTTTACAGTTACAGTTTGCATTTTATTTAGTATACAATAAAACATTTTGTTGCAACTGAAATAATTCTAATTGTCCAGGACTCTTCCCATGTACCATTCAACTTTAATAGCCTGTGTTTGTTTTGACTCAGTTTCACAGTTTCAATGAAAATTTGTCTGTTTTCGTAAGAACTATTACTATTTCAGCTAGTATGTTTGATTGTTTAATAGTAGATAGTTTCTTTTTTAATATTTTAATCCTTGGTCTGCTGTGTATTTAATGGCTTGTTAGCATAGCCACTGTGATCTGGCATTAATAAACAAGATAACAGCAATACTGTTAATCTTACAGCTGTAGCTAATTAACCTCTGATATTTATCTAAGTACACTCGGTATGGAATATGCAGTCTTTATCATGATATAATTTTTTATCAGTATATGTTTATGTCAAGTGGTTTAACCTTGATAAACATAAAGCAAAACAATAAGAATATTTACAGTTCACTAATATTTTTACATTCTTATGTACATAAATAAGACAACTTGACAAAAATTTGTCTCTTTACTACAAATCACAATGAATATTTTCTTATATTGAAAGTAGATTCATGTTTCTTTTGTATGAACACACAGTGAATAAGATTTAACTTTCATGTCTTGTATTCTTGTGATATAAATTATTTGACAAAATATATCGTTTTCATTATTTCATATTCAGAATCGTGCGATTTATATTGGTTTCCTGAACAATTTCCTCATCACTTTCGCACTCTGCCCACAATTGCTCTAATACTTTGTTAACATTTATCCTAGCGTTTGCTATTTTACTTTGTTTACTCCAGCATTCATGCTCCAAAATCAACTGCGGTATAATTTGCATAAAGAATATGATTGGTCACTTTTACACAGCATAGAGTATGTCATTATCACAAGTTATCTATTTATGAATGAAAAATTTATGCATTTGCTAACAAAAAGTAGTAAATGTGAATACGAGGCTGTTAATGTGTAAACTCTTTGGAAACAGACTGTGCCCATGATCCGTATTGACACAGCAGACTGTGTTCCTGTATAGCAGGCAAGGGGTTAATATTGTTCTTCCACAAATGATAAAAATCAGACTTTTACAGGACTTACTTTCTATTTATTGTCACTTGTCCTTGGTGTTTTTTAGTTGTCCAGGACGTCAGTCTATAGGATTTATAGAGCCCTGATATCTGAGAAAATTCAATATTTTATCATCAAGATTTACCTATACTCAGATAATCTTTTTTGTGTGGAAAATAAAATGAATTTCACTAGTGTTTTATATAATTTTATAAAAAAATATGTGACAGATTCTTGTGTGTTCCTGACTAGCATTTTCAACGTTGAAAAGTTTGACAGTGATTTGTATACAAGTTATGAGTGCTAAAATTACAATTTACTTTCATTTTTCCACTTTATCGTTGATCTTAATTGAATGAATGTCAAGATTTTTTATTCTTTTCCCCCTTTTTTTGACATATTTTGTCAGAAGTGTGGCCACTTCAATTATTTATTATATTTATTTTGTGTGAAATGCTTTAAAGTTTCATTTTTTTAGTGCTTTAAAAAAAACAGTGCAGCATTTGACAGTTTTGACTCCCAAGTTACCTTAAACATTTTTGTTTTGTTTTTTATTGTTACTAAAAATGTACATAATTTAGGGATTCATTTACTCCAGAGATAAAGTTTGGGGAAAAGATGTGTCAAAAGGATTGTTTTCAATTGTGAAAATGTCTTTATGATTTTTAGTTCAAATCAGGGTAAAGTTAAAAAAAATTTTTGGTAGAAGGTCTGAAATATATTTGGTAGTTACTTTTAATTTTTTGCTGTTACTCTATGTAAGTTTGTATAATACTGCTTTTATATGTTAGCCAGTAAAGCATAAACCCAATAATAGTGCATGTTACATGTAACAAATCTAAAATAATTGTATAAATCATAAGCAAAAATTGTGTTTTTGCAAATGAATTGAAATTGTGAATTTAATTAATCAAAGGAAATAATGTCATGTTATTTTGGTTATATAAATGAGTGTTAGTATTGAGGAATTAGGGTGTTGGTTTGTGGCAGACAAGGGCAGTAACTCTTATGATTTTATTTATCAATAGCATCAAAAAGAGTATATTTTCTCAAATTTTAATTATTAGACACTATTCATTTTTACTTAAATCAAATATTAAGATATCTCAAGATTTTTTCTGATTATGCATTAAAACATTGTTCCGGGAATGCAAAATGTAGTTAAATGGATATTTTATTTGTATAAGCCATCTATTTGATTAATGCAATTTAAATTGATATTCCATCACCTTAGTGCAGAAATTACAAAATCCTTACACAATTTAATAGGAGTTACCCATTTCTGCACAGAGGTGACAATACATGATCCATTCATGTATTAAATACATCATAATTATGTAGACTAAAAGCAAGAAATTAAATGTCCATTTTAAAGCGTTAAGAGAAAATAAGAGCGGAAAACAACAAACAGCAAATTATCAGAAACAAGTCTTGAATTTTATTGGCAGAAAATTGTGGGAAGCCTATTAACAAAACAACTTTCACATGTATATAGTACTATATACAACATAATTTCAATAGTCTGGCATGTGTAATAAATGCCAAGATGTTGTCAGTGAAACAAATTATATGAGTGAATGAAAGCTAATAAGCAATAAATCATTTTGGAGCAAAATATGGGCCCAAAAGAATCTTACTTTCTACATTGTAAATGTGTTATAGATGTTATGATAATGATAATAAATTTTTGATTCCTTGAGTTTGATTAATCAAATGTTTTATATATTGATTTGGTTACTATAAAAATGGCAATGTTTGTGTTTTGAGGACAAATTAACATACATGTACATTGTAGTTTCAGAGAAAAGATTTTTCTAGATCCTAATATTGTTGTATTTTCATGTTTTCCTTTGTAGATTTGTTACATGCTTACATTGTTTTTTTAAATAAATACAACTTTCATATAACTGTTTTTGTTTCTTGTTTTCATATTTATACAGAGAGTATTTTGTATAAACTAGGTAATTCAAATGAATTTAAGTGTGCAGAAACGTTCTGTGAACCTTTTGAGTTTGACTATTTGAAGAACAGTGAGCCTGGGTGTCGGTGTAACACTGGTTCAAGTTTTATGTGCATCTTGTATAACATCTTGTCCCATCAACCACAGAAGATCTGGTTACTTCACACACTTATTTGAGGTCAATATATAGGAGGCCCATGAATTAAACTAGCATGGATTTTGAAAGACTTATGACCCTTTTTGAACTTTGATAATTCTTGGTTAAAACATTGTATGCAACATAGGTCTTCAATACTATTGAAGGTTTTCATTTGAAACTTTATAAATGTCTTCTTATGTTATTTTGTTGTGATTAATGCTTCCGAGGGATCACTTTGTTTCCAGAATTTTGTACTTCACAACAGCAGGTGTCAAGTGCTGTGTGGCAGCCGTAAAAAGTTGCCCCGTACTTCACTTCAGTGTTGTTATATTTTCTGGTCCTTCGGGATCATTGATACCAACACTATTAAGTGTTGAGAATTGAGTACCGCTCAAGCCGGTGCTAGGGGGCGTGGAGGGATGTTGCACTTATTCATTATCCTCATTACAGACTCAATCAAAACCGAGTCTGCAAATTCTTATGTTATTTTGTTGTGATTAATGCTCCGAGGGATCACTTTGTTTTCCAGATTTTTTGTACTTCACAACAGCAGGTGTCAAGTGCTGTGTGGCAGGCCGTAAAAAGTTGCCCCGTACTTCACTTCAGTGTTGTTATATTTCTGGGCCTTCGGATCATTGATACCCAACACTATAAAGTGTTGAGAAAATTGGAGTACCGCTCAAGCCGGTGCTAGGGGGCGTGAGGGATGTTGCACTTATTTCATTATCCCTCATGTACCAGACCAAATCAAACCGAGTCTGCAATTCTATGTTATTTTTGTTTGTGATTAAATTTGCTTAATACTATTGAAGGTTTTCATTTGAAACTTTATAAATGTCTTCATATAGGTCAATATCGCAAGCCCATAAATTACGCGAATTTTAACTGAATTTTGACCCTTGTGAACTTAAAAAAATGATAAATATCCTAATACTTGTAACATGTAACTGACCGCTCTTGTTAGCTAAGGGCTGAGCTTTTGTAGTAGCAATGCGTCTATCAGCATTGTACACAATTGTTTTGAGAAAAAAAAACATTTCTTAAAACACAAGGTGGAACTTATAAAACATTCCGTGATAAACAACAAGAGTTAATTTATTAAATCTTTTGAAACAACAAACGAAATGATACTTTTGGTTTAGCATACATACATAATAATGTTCAGTACTATGTTGGTGGTACAACTATACATTTCTCTTCTATACGTATCAGAGAGTCATTATTTTTAAGGACTCTTGTATACCCCCTAACACAACTACCCTGTCCTTTCTGAAACATACACAATAAGGGACGAATTCCAATTGTTCCCACGTCATTAGAACTCTACTTTTTATTTCTAATTGCTGATTTATGTGTAACATATGGCGCAACTCTTCATCCTTGTGAACAATAGTTACAACGGCCCCCGTTTCTTTATCCCTCCCAGCAATCAGTATATTTCCTTCAGAATCCACAGCTGTTCCACGAGGCGAGCCTAATTGTTTGAACGTGAAAATAAGTTCCGACTTTGTGTTTACACAAAACAGTGCACAGGCGTCAGAATCAGTTACAAGAACATTCCCTTCTGTTGTTGCAGTTAAATGCCAAGGATTGCATGGTTTGTCACTTATTGTAGGTAATTGGATAGTCCCTTGCCTTTTACCATCCGAATCTAACAAACATATTTCTCCAACCTGCAGGCCAACCGCCAGAAAACTGTTTAATAAACAAATACCCAAGCATCTGCCCTTAATGTCATATGATTTAACCGGTTCTATGATCATATCCTCAACAATAAGTTGTTGAATTTGAGTGTTTCCCATCGTCACATAAATGTCTTTACCTTTGGAACAAATTGCCCATGGCTTAGCAGGGAGCTCGTAAGAGGAAATGAATTGAAATGTTTTATCGACAAATTTCACTTTTTGGTTACTTCTGTCAATTAATATTGCATCTCCCGTTTCGAGAAATGCTGCAGACGACACTATACATTTTTCTTTGTCACTGGAAAGTCGAACCTTATATTTTCCATATCTCTCTAATGACAATTGATCAAATGGCCTTATCAGTCTTGGCAAGTTATGTTCTGGAACCCTATTTGATTCTTCATCTTCATTCCTGTTTTCATTTCTTAAACTTTGCATATCCATATTTGTACTATTTAATTCCTGATGCTTACTATTCTCGTCCCTTTTAGAATCTTCCGACAAACAATTGACTGATGCAAGGATATCACAATCAGTATTTTGGAATGTCTGGTTCTCCTCGGGGCTATTTGCCTCATTATAATCTTGGTTCAATCTTTTATCATGATTGATAAATTCAGGTGAGTCCGATTTAGATCTTGTTTCTTTTTCGTTGTCCCTTTTTATTGCCTCCTTACTCAAGTGTTGATGTATACGTTCAGGTGCGTCAACGGATTTAGTATCCCATGCTATCCTTACACCATAATTTGTTAACTCGTCATCTGTTTGAACTCCGGTGTCAGTCCAATAGTCAGTCATACCAACTTCACTGTCTGATGCTTCTTTCCTTCTCATTAAATCATTTTTGTCTTCTTGTTGTACTTCATTATTTACATGGTTATTGTCACTTTCATAATTTCCATCGTATAAATGTAGCTGTGGAATAACAACTTGACTACTATTTGTATCAACTTTACTTTCATGCACATTTTCCATTTCTTGTTCTTCAAGTTCAGTTTGCACGAATTTATCTTCCCTGTACGCTTTTATCCTCGATTCCTTATAATTTGGAGTAATTTCTTTGTTTGGTTCTACCACAGTATCCAATAAACCGTTCCTATCCCGTGGTGTTTGAGTAGCTATCGATATTCCCTCAGATATCCTCACCGTATTGTCACTATTTATGCTAACTAATATTCGTGATTGTTTTTCGATTTTCGTGTTATGTTTTAAAATGGAGTCATCTTGAACATTAAATTTTGATTGTCCAGTTTGTGAAGAGACTGTCCCCATTTTGGATTCCGAATCGTCAATAAACTATATCGGCAATAAACTCTTTTTCTCAAATGTGTGGCTCTTTTAGCCCTTATAATTTCAGAATATTGTACAATTGTGAACATGGTAAAAGTAAAACAATGCGTATGTGGATCTGCGCTGAGCGGTGACGCGTTCATTGTAGTCTTTGTTTAGTCTCGTAAAGATATATTCATTTCACATATTATATTACATGCAAAATATTTTTTTTTACTCAAAGATATTGGTTTTACTTTTGAACATGCTAAAGTATGATTAAATAAAAAAAAACTTGTAACACTATTATGCCACGGCACACATATAACTTGTCTAAGATTTATTTATTTAAAGTTTCTATATAAACATGTCTTATACAAATTTGTTAATTAATTAAATCATATTTTAACCAAAGAAATCCTTGTGCAGTTATATAGATTCGTTTTAAAGACTGAAACAATACTGAATTTATTGAATGTGTTGAGTAAAATTACATATGTACCTAAACGAGTGAAAGTCGATTTATCACATACCAAAAATAAAAAACTGTTTAAAGTAACTAACATTTTGCGCGTCTTTTACACTTACACTTGCTTGTATAACGCAAATGACGTTACGTCAAATTTTATCACTCCACGTGATTTTGTCACTATAGACAAAGAAGGAAAAAAACGGTGTTAACCTGCCAATAAACACTGGTAAGGGACTACTTGTATATGCGGCTTTTATGTTTTCTCCCTCGATTATATAGTTTACAAAGCCTTTTAAAGCAACAATAAAAAACATTTTTATTTATATTTTCTGTTCTTATAATGTTTTCTTTTCATACAATACCGAAATAATATCTCACATACACTAACGCCACATATTAGATCCATATCAGTTAATAAATATTTTGACAAAACTGCGCCAATCCGTAAGCAGCGTAATGACGTCATCCTAAGTAAACAACTCATTCATAAACAAGCTGACGTTATTTCATACATACAAGAATGATAAATGGGGCTGAAAACACAAGTTTTTATTGTTGAAAACTTGATAAAATAACGTTTCTTTCTTATTATTTATTTTGTTTAATAATTTCTATATCTTTGCAACTGTAGGGTGCGAAAATCGAACAGCGTTATACGAAAATCGGCACCGGAAGTTATTTCCGCTTGAAAAATAACATAAGTGATCTTCCTTATTTTATCGTGATAGAATCGAAATAACATCGACCTGAGAGGTGTATATCGGCTATTTAACACCGGTTTTGTCGTTTTGACGCGAAAAAATTAACCACTAAGGCCTACGGCCTTCGTGGTAAATTCCTACGCATCAAAACTCCAAACCGGTGTTAAATAGCCGATATACACCTCTCAGGCCGATGTTATTTCTTGAATATATGCACAGCAGTGCAATACCATTTTTACGGAGTCGCAAAATCGGCACGGGTACAAGTATGTGATAAAAACTGAATATTTCAACCGTTGTATAAGAGCGACTTCAACATCTATATATTGGGCAGAGCTGGGGACAAAGCACGTTATATTATGCGTGTTACAGGACATAAAGCAGAATCTTCAATAAGAAGTTATTCGTGTCGACAAACAGAGGACAATCAACGTGACATGAGTAAACGTTGAGGTACTGCTCCTTACAAATCAGCCGGTTGACATCACAAGTTTTAATTAATAACAGTGTGCCTGCACCTGCAACCTTTGGTAATCTCGAAACCGTATCAGAAAATGACATTCTTGAAACATTCAGTGATGACAATATATTGTCATAGAGATTTAGGTGAAGAAATATCTCGCGATGTCATTATGAAATCGTCATCCCAGATCATTTTTTATCCTATTTTTCAGACATTATTTAGTAAGATATTAGAAACTGGCATGTGGAGAGACCTTTACATAAATCCGGTAATAAATAAGACCCTTCATATTATAGAGGTATATCGTTGATACAATATTCTCAAATATTAATCACGATAGGCTATGTACATTGGCCAAAAGATTTAACGAAATAGACGAATATCAAGCAGGTTTTATGGCAAATATCAAGCAGGATTTATGGCAGAATATTCCACTGTTGATAACATGAGGCCTCGCCACTTACTTTTTTAGCAGGTGGTAAGTCGGACCACTGGATTTGAAATATAGGTGGTCCTTCTGGAAGTCAAGTGGTCCATCATGTTTTTGTTGTTGTTTTTTTCATTCATTAAATAAAAAATATTCAGATTTTGAAAAAAAATACACAGAGATATATTATTAACAACTAAAGAAAACATATATTGATAGATATATAAATAATTTTCATCTGATCAGAAATTAAGGAGAGCAAGTCAGTAGGTATTCTGTTGTAAAGTGATTTTTTTATCTCATTTACAAATAGATATCAGAGCTGCACTTATTTAGGTAAAATTTTATGTTGAATGGAATTCTTTCTCAACTCAAGTTAGAGATTAGCGATACCACATTAGTCTGCCATATTCTCTAACTCTTATTCAAATGCTCATTGTTGTTACGTGATACGTCTTATAATAATTATCTTTTATAGATTAACATTTTTCATAAAAATTATTAAATTGTTAATTAAAAGTTAAGTGCGAAAAACAGATCTTTTATTGTTGAAATAAAGATAAGAAGTCAAGAATTACTACCGGTAGATATATTTTTTCAATTTTCTTTTGTTTGCTGCCATTATTCAAGTATCTAAAATTAAGTTTATCCGATATAAAATACAATATCACAATTAAATAAAATTCAATACTAGTGTCATTTGAATGAATCTTTTACCTAAATTAATAAAACAAGTTCTTTCCTTTTTAACATACGTAAGCAAAATTTTTAGGCTTAAGAACTTCTTTAATTAATGAGATGAATGAACGTATACATGTACGTCGGACAAATGATTTTAAACAGAAAGTATATAACATGTTTTTTTACCAAATCGCCTTCCTCCCAGAAGAGCCTTGCACCATCCTGAAAATTCAAGTGGTCTGACGGACCAGTTGCTTGTAAAACTAGTTGGTCCTTGCCAAAATCAGGTGGTCTCGGACCAACGGACCACCGCTAATGTCAAGGCCTGTAACATTTTTACTAAACTTTACAAAAATACATTAGTAAACCTGGTGTTGGACTGTTGAATTTCCAAACGCCTTTGATGGACATTTGCACCATAAATTGTTCACTAGTTAACATCAAAATGGCGTTATGGGAATATACGCGGTTTGTTCTTTCAGACAAGGCAATGGACGTAACCAGTACAATAATATTTTATTTATGTATTAATGAGTTATCTCGCTTACTACGACCGCAACGATTCAAATTAATTACATTATATGTGTTCTTTTCGAAGACGACGTTGCAAATTGTGCTGAAACAGCAACTGAGTTACAAATGCAATTATAGTCTATTTCAGAATTTTGTAGTGATACAGGCATCACTTTAATTGAGTTAAAAACAGTAGTAATTGTGTTCCGAAACAGCGGTCCGTTACGAACGTATATATTGGTTATACTCGCGTGTAAAGGTAACAGTTTGCACACCTTTCTTGGTCTAGGGCGAAAGCAGTTTGCTGCGCAAGAAAGGATATCTATTTTTGTGAATAGAACATTTGGTTATTTTTTTTTACATGACGAATATTTTATATTATTTGATTCTATGGCAAAACCTATTCTTACGTATGGGGCTGAAATATAAGGTAAAGAATACTCGGATATTTTAGAACAACTTCATATTCAATATTGTAAAGATTTCCTTGGAGGCATTTCTTCTGTAAATGGTGGTGTAGCTTTGGGAGAATGTGATAAACTCCACACTCAGTATTGATCATCATACATTGTATTAAATGTATAAAATACTGGTGCAAACTCTTATGTATGTCTGAAAATAGATACCCATTTTTTATTAATTTAATGTTTAAACAGCAAGATAGTTTAGGAAGGATAAGTTGGGCATCTTCCATTAGAAATTTGGTATTCAGATACGGTTTTGGATTTGTTTGGTTAAACCAAACTGTTGGTGATATTATTAATGTATTTCTGCATTATTTTAAACAGAAACTTGTAGATTTATAAAACACACACTGGTATCATCAGATTACCGATTCCACGTGTTGTAATGCATATAAACAATTCAAAACTATGTTAAATCCTCTACTAATTTACCGTTTTATGTCAGAAAAGCATTTGCTAAATTTCATTGTTCAAGATACAAGTGAATCTTGGGTGTTATTTCAGTTCTCGGGTTTCTAATTACAATATGCACTATTACCCTGAGAGACGTGCGTTATTTTTATAATCCCACAATAGCATTTACTCAGAAAATGTAACCTGTCAAAATCTATATAACTAAATCAATGTTACATGTCAGTAACTAGTTAATGTTTGACATGAATAACCAGTTTTAATTTCATGAAAGACGAATTTTTTTCCTTGTGGTAAGTACTAAATATACTTGTAGTTGATTAACTCTATACGCGTTGCTGTTTTTTATAACAAGAAACTTTTCTTTAAAAAAACATGACGGGACTGGAAATATTTTCCCGAGATTCGTGCACCATTTGGTGTAGCACCAATAGGCCTCCTCCCTCACACCGCTTTTCCAGAATCATCATTTCTTATTGTGCAAAATGACAAAATGGCAAAAAAATGCAAGGCTTCTCACTAGAAATGGGCTCATAATAGTCATTTGGCAATTTTAGTATATTACTTATAGTGTATTATTCAACAAATATAGGAATAATAAAACCCAAGAGTATATAATTCTGTGCAATGAAAATGCCTAACAATATTCACAATATTTAAACATTTTTATTTCATTGAAAGGCCATCAGGCTTAAAAGCCAATTGGGCAAACATAAACAATACTTTATACAAAACAATTCATTCATGTTAAAATATTTTTATTATAGCATTATATATCTAACAAACATATTAATTTTTGAAATATTAAATTTGATTGGACTATTACGTGCAAATTTTCCATAAGTGTCCAAAATATTGATAAAAGAAATAATAAAAATGTATCATTTGGATATTCTTATAAAAAATTACTTGAAAAAAAATAATGTTTAGTTGATATAAAGTTCTAAGTTATTTAGTATGAACATTTATGTGACAATAAAAATATTTTGTGCTAGAACATTTTATTATCTGCTATATAGATGTATGTAATAACGGATCCTGTATCGAACACTGAGCAGCATCATTTATACATAATTCTTATAACCAACGTAATTATTTATTTTATAACATACCTTCAATTACAGACCGATTCACTTTAACTGAATGTAAAAAAAAACCTAACAAAATGTAACATATTTCTTCTATTTCTACAGATCGCTGGTCCTCCGTATGACTATATTTTAATCGTTGTCTTTTCATGGTTCCCAAAATAAATTAACCAGTTTGTCATTCCTTTCTGTCTTGTTTATTTAGGCTAGAATTAGATTTTTGGATGTCTAAGACATTTCGTCTATTTGCCATGCATATACATAATATCATGTCTTCCGTTGTAAGTTTAAGTCATTGTGGCTAAGATAAACTTTTCTACTTTTCTCCATAATTTAGCGACGTTTAAAAAAATGTATCGTATTAAGCGATTTCTGGGAGTTTTTATTTTTGTCACATCATAAAGCTGTGTAAGAATGGTCGGCAACCGTTAACTAAATCAAAAATGCAAGAAGGGATAAAAAATTAAGATGTTTATGTATATGAATCAAAGACAACGATCTAATTTGAATAAATGACAACATGATCTAAGCAATTATGAGAAAGAGTGAAACCTTTAAATAGATAGTACAATCTGGAATAAATACATGTATATATAACTGATAACGAGAAGGCGGCGATTTGCAAGAGCAGCCTTTTCTGTTGGGTGCGTGTGTGCTTCTTTGACAATACAAAGATGCAAAATAGTAATATCTGCTTCGTATATATCGCACAATGATGTGCTTATCAGTTTGCAGAACATATATACTCGCCAAGATTTACTGCAAATACTGTGTTATTTTTGACCATTCCTCTTACCTCAACGAGTATTTCAATCTGCAAGTATATACTTATCTGTTATAATATGAATATAAATATTGCCGCGTACAATGAAGCTACAAAACTTGCTACAGTCGGTGCTGACGATGATTTAACCTTCTGTCGTTCTATAAATGGACTGTCGTTTAAACATATACGAATTTCTAGTTTTCCATCAATATCGCCCATTACTTCAAATTCACTATCAAAGAGAAAGGTACCATTGTATAAAAGAAGCATATTTTCTACTATCATACTATAATTTGAACCACTGAATTCAAGTGATATCATTTTACAGAAATTCATTTTGTTAACTCTTCCGAATTCAGGCATGGGTATTTTCGAATTTATGATTGGAAATATTGAATTCTGCTGAAAGAAGGGAATCTTCCCGGTATATTGATTTTGTGTTGCCAATTGATACCATTCAGGGACAATTTGATTATTTAATTGCCAGGACGGATAAAGAATTTTATATTCTAGAAAATGTGAAGAAAGAAGCATTTCTGTTTGCAGGGCTAATATTCTCCATGGTTTTGTCATATAGTATTGAATTTCTTTGAGAACTGAACTGTGTTTCCGTCTTCTTTGAGTTGTTTTCAGAAATATGATGAAACTCCCCACGTTCTTACTCTGTTTGCCGGCTATTTCCAATTCATAAAAAAGATCATTAATTACCCACCACTTAGGCCAGGGACAGTCCATCCAAGAACTGACGTCACTTCCGCTTTGCAGTAACGTCATTAATGTGGATTGATTCATTATCTCTGACACAAACTTCAGACGAAGAGCAATGTGATATGGAACACGCCATGTCAATGCTGGATAAAAACAGTTAAAGTTGATGTCATATATTTGACCAGATGGACACAAGACGTCTATGCACGTATCGACTGCCTAAACAAATATGAAAAAAGCTAAGTTATTTCAAAACATTTACGTAAATTTGAACAGTAATATATTTATATACAGTATATTTCTTAAAAAGTATAAATTTCAAAACATTAATTATTTCGTTTTATTGCTACTAACGCTTAATAACGTAAATAACTTAATAACGAATTTTTAAACTATTTATATTTTTATCTTAGTATATAATTATTAAATAAGTAGTAGCAGTTTGCTTATTATTAACTAGAAAAATGGAGTTAATACTTGATTCTGTGCGGTGTTCCTTGTACATGCTGTCGTTCTATGAGTGTGTCTCCTGTTGTTGATATTTGTAAGACTCATCAGAAAATTTGTATTAAGCAAACATGTAAAGGTTTTGCCATTCTCAGGCGGTCCAAATAATTGCGTGTTGAATGTAAAGCAATTTTCAGCTATGAAACTGACGCCACCGTTACATAAGAAACAGAACACGTTGGCGTAAGTATAGTGGGAATGAAACGGTGCAACAGCACCATTGACACACGCTTCAATAACATCATTTGAAGTCATTTCAGACATTTCAGGAATCATTGCTTCTGTGTCATTGCATGTATCAATGATATCTGGAAAACATATTTCTTTATCTATCGTTTGTGTGGGGGTGAAATAGATTTGACAGTAGTCTGAGAACGAGTTGTAAGTGAAAGGATTGATATTTTCAGCGACAGATAAATATCGAGTGTGACTTTTATCCACTGCTTTACAATTCATGTAAGCGAACCATTCAACACCATCACGTACTCCATGACAATCTGCACAAGCACTATTTTTGTAAATCTTTCCTGTGGATTTAGAATAAATCGGAAAAAGGCTTCCCCATGGTGCAACATGAACATTTCCGCAGTCGAATGTGTTATTTTGACCAGAATCTTGCTCATCGGGACATGAAGTTGTCATGTAGTAAAATCTATACTTGTAGTATTCGGTAGGTAGGAGATCCAAAGTTTGTGGAGCGATACATTCCTGGTGTTTTCTTTGATCAATTAATGCGACCTTTTCAGCTTCGGTAGGAAAACAGCAGTCTCCGCGCTTCGAGCAGTTTGCATCGCAAGAACAATCTGTAAAATTGTATAAAAAGAATTAAAATATACCACACTTCCTGAGACATGATTAATACGTAATGTTTCTCGTAATATAAAATGCCATTTTAACTTTAAAATGGCTGATCTAAAAAAAGCGCTGTACATTAAACATTAGAGATATTTGATTGACCTGAACGTGAATTCATAAGTAAATTCCGAACATTTCTTTTTTCACTTCGAAGTGCTTAACTAACTCATCTTTTGACCATTTAATAAGACACAATATTTTACACACCCCTAGCACCGGCTAAAGCAAAATTCAACATTAAACACGAAAAGGGTGAAATTTGAATTAAGAAACATTCGCATATGTGTTCATACGGAGGTTTAGCATGGAAACTTCACTGTCACACTTCGTGCCATTCCATGAAAAGCGGCGTATGGAAAGCGTGCTTGTGGAAAATCGTATATTTTTGAAACTGTTTAATTTGCGCCTATTATGATAGTGCTTTTTAAAAATGTCTTCAATACTTCATGTCAATAACGCTTTCCAGAAACACTTGTGACATTTTTATCGGCACCTAAATTGCAACACCTGCACTACAGAAAAAAGTTGCATGCAAAAACCATATTTGCACTCAGCGAGCTTTTAGCAATTAAAGGACTTTGGATAGCTATGGTAGCTCATATTTTATCATCAATATTCCTTACTGGTTTCAAATTATGCACCCATGTTTCATCACCATTTGTTACATTTGCTAATTTCTTTTTATCATGTTTTGGAAAGATTTTGAGCAGCGTTTATGCTATTTTAACTCTTTGCCGCCCTTGATCGCCATTCAACAAATGAGAAACATTTTTATTCAATTTATACTTTAGAATTTATTCTAACACTCCACGTGATTTTTCACTATAGACAAAGAAGGAAAAAAAACGGTGTTAAACTGCCAATAAACACTTGTTAGGGACTACTTGTTTATGCGGCTGTTATGTTTTCACCTTCGATTATATAGTTTACAAGGCCTTTTAAAGCAACAGTAAAAAGCATTTTTATTTATATTTTCTGTTCTTATAATGTTTTCTTTTCATACAATACCGAAATAATATCTCACATACACTAACGCCACATATTTGATTCATATCAGTTAATAAATATTTTGACAAAACGGCGCCAATCCGTAAGAAGCGTAATGTCGTCATCTTAAGTAAACAACTCATTCATAAACAAGCTCACGTCATTTCATACATACAAGAACGATGAATAGGGCACTGATGTAAACACAATACGACGTGTTGAAAACTTGATAAAATACTATTTTTTCTTATTATTTCTTTTGTTTAATATTTTCTATATCTTTGCAACAGTAGGGTGCGAAGATCGAACAGCGTTATACGAAAATCGGCACCGGAAGTTAATCCGCTTGAAAAAAATAACATTAGTGATCTTCGGCCTGAGAGGTGTATATCGGCTATTTAACACCGGTTTTGTCGTTTTGATTCGAGCCAGGCCTACGGCCTTCGTGGTCAATTCCTACGCATCAAAACTCCAAACCGGTGTTAAATAGCCGATATACACCTCTCAGGCCGATAAACACTCGACAGTGAGATACCAACTATTCTGGCAGTATTGTAAACTACGGGGGATGTCCGGAAAGTTCATATACATGTACTTCTTCATTTTTTATTCTACAACAATACATACGTTGCACAAATTACACATATCTAGCGAACACTTTCATAAAAGATTACTGAACTGTGAGTTACGTTTGTATTTTAACAGTAGTAACATACAACATATATACATCGTCATGTAGCACTTTGACAACGTAAACGGCGTCAAATTAACTTCACGTTTACAGATTATTCAATTTCTTCCGTTTTCACAAGCCATGGTACCAGTATAGATCTGACATCTTTTTCAACAATTTCTGTAACTTTTTTATATATTTTCGACAGCAGGTGCACACGTTGTCCTTTTTGATTTAAGTGCATTTTAAGTAGAGTCTAAATCAGAATCAAAGTATGTAGCAGAGTGCAAACAACGTGGTAAAATTAACGTTGGTAAGGAACTAAATGAATGACTATCATGACACAAAGTAAAAATATGTTAATCAAACCTACCATCACAACAAGAGATTTTCCCCGTCTCGATTTTGGTCTCGTCATTAAGGTTGTTATTTCCACATATATTTGCCAACGGGCAAAGTCTCTTTGCTTCACTCAACATGACATTGGTGAACGTTTCCATCTCAGACGGAACATTCTGAGTTGATAAATCGCAAACCGATGCTAAAATAATCACAACGCAAGTCATATACGACAACATTTCAATAACTTGTTATTCGTAGAGTAAACAGTCTCCCATTACTAGTAGCTACTGTGTCCGCAATATCGTGAATACGTTTGGCTGGTTCATTGTGTTGTTTATACTTATAATCTTGTGTACGGCGCATGCGCAGGGCGTGATAAATTATGTTTGTTTCCATGGTTTACAATGTCCTTCTATCTTCCTGTTTTATGTAAACATTGGATGAAGGGGGAAAATCATATGGTGTTCTCTGATGACGGTTAAAATGAGTTTCACACGTGGAATCATCCTTTTATCTTTCCACATTCATTACCTTAAATATTGTAAGATCGTTAGTTTCTATAAGCAATCTAGCTTGATACATAAATTTACATTAACTTTGCATTTTTCTTAAAACAACTTTTAACAGATTGAATAGTTGTTTGTTGTTGTTGTTGTTGTTGCGTTTGTTTTGATAGACTGAGTACTATAAAATTATATTTTACTCTTACTTATCTAAATTTGAGGAATATTAGTATTCACCCTTACTTCTTTAAAAATATTCTGAATGTTCTTTAAGAATTATGTCCGTGTATATTTAAGCTACTGAATTCTGTACGTGTGTAATAATGTTTTACGAATTCGTTTCGTATTTTTATATTTGAATTTAAAATTTGACAGAACTTTTACTGTTCTTTTCATGAAATTCGTAATTGTTTAACTTCAATCTTCAGATTAAAAAGCACGTGCATAAAACAGTCACAATTAAAAACAGAAGAATGAAGCTTGACTAAAATATTTGCAAGTAATTATTTTTATTTCAATTAATGACTGTCTTTTTAATTTTTTTAGTTTTTTTTCCGAATTATTAAATCATACATATACATGTACGTTAAATCAATTCAAATATTACATGTTGGTTGAATTTAATTTTCTCTAATGGTGCAGTTCAGTATTTCATGAATAGAATGTTATCAACATAATTTTATTGTGAAGAAATGTTTCGCCGATTCACTTTCTATTTGTTATACTATCCTATACAGCAACATGCGTCTTATATTGTACTGATAGTTTCAAGAGTTTATTTCAAAATACATCTGGGCAATATGCCCATGGGTACACAGTGTGTTTTACAAATAAACATAAGTCAATGTCATTACTTTATAGAACATATATTAATAAGTTACACAGTTTTTTAGTAATAAGAAAAGAAAACATATTCAGGGCTTTTTATCATAGTTTTCCCAATTTTACATTCATGTAATTATCTATGCATTTGGCATGGAGCTGAGTTTCACATTTTTCAATACAGTTGTTGCCGTATTTTGACGTTTGTTATAATTTTCTGAAACGTATAAGAAAAAATCGCAGCTTTATTATAATAATTTGTGTTTATTTACTTACTGCTCAACAAATGATAAGTTATACTATAAGCTTGAATTATTCGTAAAGCCCGTCCTGCATCAGATGTGCGTATCATACATGTATTAACGAACGAACTTGTTTCCTAGTATCGTAATGAGGAGACATTGTGATTATATTTTAACAGCTCTGTTGATGATACAGTGATTTCGTTTACCCCATGAATGCGAAAACCAAAAATAAAGTCCAAAACTTTTCCTGATTATTTGATGCGATATATTTCTTGAATGTTGATATTAAATGTTAACATTTTTGCAATAACTCTTTCCTTCTGATAAAGGCTTAAAATGTATAAACATACGATGGTTTTGGCCCTCAAATTTAAACATATCAAAGCTACAAATATGATAAACAAGATGTGAACAACAAGCATGGTTTGCTTATCGAATTTTAACACGTTTAAAGAAAAATAGGATGTAAAATGAGCAAATATTCAATACTGAATTTATTGAACGAGTTGTATAAATCTATATTTTGCGAGCATAATAGTATTTTATTCAACTACATGTACTTCCATAAATTCAGTGTTGATTCTACACGAACATATAGAAAATATTCAAGTTTTATATAAATTGTTAGTCTGCCCTTACTATAGAGATATAAGAATAAAATATTTGCCAAGTTATTATTGCCATTGGCCAACAATCACAAAGTTTGAAAGTATCTTATCATCTAAGTCTAGAAAAATGACTCAAAGTTTATCAAAAAAAATTATACTTTGCCTTTAAAAGAAGAGGTAATTAACATTTTTCTCTTAATTTGTGTAGTAATCTTCCTTTATGTATGTCATCACAAAAAATATCAAATCAAGATTTATATAGTTTGTCATATAACAAATATCCCTCCGCTAACACAAATTTGATAACATGTTGTTTTTGCATATTGCTGCTATTAGCTATGTTGCCTGTCTATTATTGTGATAGAAATGTTGTTGTAATGTTTAAACCAAATAAACTGTATTGTATTATTGTATTGTATTATTGTATTGTATAAATATAGGATTTATTTTCATCGAGTGGTATGACAATAATTATTTAATAAACTCAACTTGATAACAAAAATATTGAGCATAATGTCAAATCAATGGTGATGACGTCCACTTTCTTCGGCTTGCAAAATATTACTTATTAGCAACCATTATATGTACTCTTTAACAACATTAATATTAGCCCGTTAATGATTTCATTGTAACTAACACATTTGCTACCTGTTTGATGTAATTTCCTACCCACGTTTCAATATTACAATAAAATATATAAGTTAACGAGGCTTCACGGGTTCAGCAACATTATTGTTGTTGTCACTCCAATATACTTGTATTATTGTTAAGTGCGACATGACTTTTTTGCTGAGCTTATTAGTAACTACTCATTTACACGTTTGTGTTCATCCTCATTCTAATTAAGGCGGACCATTGTTTGATATTCACATCGTTCGACAAAAAAAATAATTTTGTACATACATACAAATGTATTAAAGAAAAAATTATCAGCAAGTTTTAAATGTTTATTTAAAGGTTTATGTGAGAGAAAATCTATATATCTGTTCAACCTTCTTTATTGTTAAGAATCATGTCCTAAATACATGTACGAACAATAAATACCACGATATTTAGTAGAATGAAGTACGTTTTGTGCAAACGATATAGAAAATAAAAATATTTAAAGCAACAACAACAACAACAAAGATGATTTGTAATGGGCGGTGTGATTCTTTTCTTTACCAAATTGTACCTAATCCTTTAATTATAATACGATTAATGGTCAATTAAAGTCCGTGGATCAAAAACATACTACATTACTTACTACGTATTTGTTACTTTAAAGTTTTCAATACATAAATTCAAATTCGTTTCTGTAAATGTTCTTGATTTCGGTTAAGAATTTAATTCAATTTTAAAATGTGTGTCAAAGTTTCTGGACGAAATGTTTATAGATATCAAGGGTTAAGGGTCGAAGTGTCTATATATTAGACGTCGAATAGTTATACTAATAGGCGCCGAAAAAGTCAAAAAGTAGAAAAGTCTTACTTATCCAATGTAACACGTTATCAAAATGAAGTATATAAAAAGGATGTATATTTTCTATCTGGAATAGAATTAATAGTACACCATAATTTAACACAATTACAGAAATTAAACCATGCATTTCTCGAACGGTTAACAAAGCACCGTTATCCCCCACCACCACCAAAAAAAAAAAGAAAAAAAAAGTAAAACAAAGCAATACCGTTTGACAAATACAAGTAATCGTGATTTGATTACATGGACATTTTAATGTACAGGTAATAAGATAAACAGTGCAAGCATTTTTTTATTATTTTATCCTCTGCAACAGAGTATGATTCTTTAATGTGACAATGTGCCCGTCCAAAGGCATATAGTAAGTAAACAGGTGAAAGTCCAGAAAAGTTAACATTTTGCTGTAGTTTATATTTTTATAATTTACTTAATATAAAAGATAAACAATTCACGTGGCATAAGGAAATTTCTCAAACTATCCATCGGATTTTACATGTAACAATCAATTGACAAAAAGAGTGGGGCAGTCATTATATATTTAAGGCATAAATGTCGTACATATATTTCATCCTAAATATTTTCAAATATATACATTAGGTAATCACCATTATAACAGTCAATCATTTGAAATATATCAGTCAATTCAGCTCAATTTGACAATTTTAACATGATGTCACTTTAAAGTAGGGCCACATCGTGTGCTACGTTTTGCTGTTGGTTGCAATAAAATGAAACATATAGAGTCCATGTGCTAAATGTTTATGATTGACATTAACGCTTTAACATTGTTTTGTTTCATCGATTCCTTTTTTTCAGATGTTTATATACTCGTAACAAATTGCATACTAAAATATGTGTATTGGCAGAATTTAGAAGAAAGTATTCCGACAAGACACTAGTGAAAATACGGGAAATATGTTTCACTGCAGTGAAAACTAAATTTATACAGTGAAAATACAGAAAATAAAAATATGCATTTTATTTCATCAATATTTCTCAATATTTCATTTGTAAGTATATAATATAAATATGATATATATTTCACATAAAATTGAGAAAGTATCCACATTTACACTAACGCTAGGGAATGACCAACGATAATATTGTTAGAACTTTTGCTTGGCCCAGCCTTTTGTATGTACACTTACTTGATGATTATGTTTGTAAAATTTGGAAATTGTATATTGTGTTTATATTTACACAATAAAAACGTTATTGAACTAAACATTAACGCTAAGTGAAATATTGCAATTTTCACACTTCTCAGTGAGATATATAACGTATTCATACAAAACAAATATCCTCTGTTTATCATACTTCTGCCTCGTTGTTTATGTGACCAGTTGATTTTGACAATATTCTGTCAATGACTTGTTTCACACACTTTATTTCCCAGAGGTGTCTATATATTTTTATTTCCAATTCTAAAAATATGTATATTTACTTGGTTTATATTCTTGGTTTGGGAAAAAACTTGAATTCTGAGTGATGTCACTCATACGGATAGTGAATTATATACTTTTGTTGACACTTCACACTCAGAAAATATTTCCTTTAATGATCATATTTCCGTCATAGAGGTTCATAAAGCATTGGCTAATGCCAAGAAAGGTAAATCTTGTGGAATTGATAACATTCCAGTTGAGGTGCTTACCAATGATTCTGCTCTTTCTTTTTTGCATGTTTTATTTAACATTTGCTTTGATAAAGGTATAGTTCCTACTTTATGGAGTAAATCTGTAATTTGCCCGATACCAAAATCATCTACCTTAGATAAACGAGACCCTTTATCATATAGAGGCATATCACTTGCACCTTCAATGTATAAACTGTATTGTTATATTTTAAATATTCGATTGAATCTTTGGACGGAATCAAATGTAAAATTGTCAGATGAACAGAACGGATTCAGAAAAGGTCGTAGTACCATAGATCATATTTTGTCTCTTAATAACATTTTTGATACAAGAAAGAAAAATAAATTGTCAACATTTTGTGCCTTCATCGATTTTAAGAAAGCTTATGATACTATAAATAGAAATATACTTTGGAAAAGATTGTATGATATTGGTGTATGTGGTAAGATGTTATCTGCTGTTCAATCTTTGTATGTATCTGTGATGTCATGTGTTCGAATTAATTCATTTAAAACAGAGTGGTTTGACGTGAAATGTGGTTTACGTCAAGGATGCATTTTATCTCCCTTGCTTTTTAATTTATTCATCAATGATTTAACATTATTGATTAAATCTTTTGATCTGGGTTTAAAAATTGGTAATGAAAAACTTTGTATCATGTTATTCGCTGATGATATCGTTAAATTAGCTGATAATGCTCAAGATCTACAGATATTGTTAAATGCCTTAAATGACTGGTGTTCGTTGAATGATATGACCGTTAACCCTATAAAAAGTAATGTATTTCACTTCCGCCCGAAAGCTGTTCAACGTACGAGTGTTGCCTTTAAATGTGGTAATAATGTATTGAACATAGTTGATAGATATACTTATTTAGGTGTCATATTACACGAGCATCTCGATTATTCAGTAACTGTTAAAGCTGTTGCTCAGAGTGCTAGTCGCGCATTGGGTCTTTTAATTGCAAAATGCAAAGGCTTGGTGGTGTTCCATTTGAAGTTTATTCTAAATTGTATGACTCTGTTGTTTGGCCTGTAATAAGTTATAGTGCACCTCTATGGGGTTCTTGGTCTTATTCGTGTATTAATGCGGTTCACAACAGAGCTCAACGCTTTTTTCTAGGTGTCGGAAAGTACACTCCTAATGATGGTGTTTCAGGTGACATGGGTTGGATTCCTCCGTCAGTTAGGCAGTGGAAATCAGTTTCTCTGTATTGGTCACGCTTATCTCATATGAACACAGAGAGAGTCAATAAACGAATAGCACTCTGGGTAGCGTCAAAGTCCAATCGTTTGTGTAGAAATTGGGCATTTTTGATTAAGCAATTTTTCGATGACAATCATTTGAACACGTATGATAATATCTTACAGCCCTTGCCAACATCTTTTGTACAGAAAGTCAGTAGTATTGTCTATAATAAGTACATTACCACCTGGAAAGACAGAATTAATAGAAATACGGGTCTTTCTAGACGAGGCGGTAATAAACTCCGGTTGTATAAATGCGTTAAATATGAATATGTCACTGAGCAATATTGCAAATTGATTCTTCCGCCTAGACACAGGTCCGCATTTTGTAAGTTCCGGTGTGGGGTTGCTCCCATTAGAATTGAAACTGGCAGATACGAAGGTTTGCCAATTAATGAAAGAATTTGTCCATTTTGTGAAACTATAGAAAATGAATATCATGTATTGTTTCACTGTCCAGTGTACTGTGATATAAGAGAAAAAATGTTTAATCGTGCAATAGATCATAATGACTTATTTTTAACACTATCTGATGCCAATAAATTTGATTTTTTGTTTTCCAACCCAGATATGATAAGAATCTGTGCCAAAACCTGCTATCTTATATTACAAAGACGGGTAGTTTTAATTTGTAAATAATCTTTCTTAATTAGATTGTATGTATAATTGCATATACTTTTCCTACTTAAACTGATTCTAATGTGTCTTCGCTTATGCGTTTATTTTTTATTTATTTATTTATTTTAATTATTATTATTAATTTTTATAAATTCATTTAGCCTAGTCCTTTAGTTCATTTAGTTTTTATCATTTATTGTTGTGTTCCTTTCAAATGATTTCATATAATGTGTATATGATGTTTGTACAGTCTCTTATAACTCCACTATGGAGTGGCAATATACTTTTTATTATGACTATATATATATATATATATTGATTGTAACTTGTATGAATGTATATTGATGAGACTTTAATGAATAATAAATAAATACAAAACAAATATCCTCTGTTTATCATACTTCTGCCTCGTTGTTTATGTGACCAGTTGATTTTGACAATATTCTGTCAATGACTTGTTTCACACACTTTATTTCCCAGAGGTGTCTATATATTTTTATTTCCAATTCTAAAAATATGTATATTTACTTGGTTTATATTCTTGGTTTGGGAAAAAACTTGAATTCTGAGTGATGTAAACTTTTGGAGATATTTTATTTATTTTAAAAAATAAATTTGAAAAGCACATGAAACCCTCTAAAATCAAAAAAAAAATTTAAATTTTTCATTTTAAAAAAAAAATTTTCGTATTAAGGGGATTTCTGGGAGTTTTTTTTAGTCCAAAATCAATTTAAAACTGTGTAAGAAAGGGGCGGGAACCGTAAACTAAATTTAAAAATGAAAAAAGGGGTAAAAGTTAAAAATGTTTTATTTTTATGAATCAAAGACAAACGTCTAATTTGAATAAACGACAAAAAAATCTAAAAACAATTATAGATAAATTTTGAAATATTTCAATTTCACACCCTTTTCAGGGGAGGTATAAACGTTTCGCACAAAACAAATAAACCTAAACCAGCCCGCATAGCTCAAAAGGTTTTAAAACGCGGGGACTGTAAACTCGAAAATTGTTGGTTCGATTTCCGGGGTGGCCAACTAAAATTAAATAATCAGTCTTTCGGGTGAGGGCTTTAAAAACGAGGCCCCGGGGTATGGGGGGCTTAAACACTTTGGGACCATAAAAAAACCCGGAGAAGCTTTGGGAAATTTGGGGGATCTTTTTTGTATCTGTAAATTGCAAATATCCTCCAAAAAAATTAAAAAGACAAAACTCTTCTGGGGGGACTCGCCCCCTATGGGGAAACCGGGGGGGTTTTAAAAATAAACGCAAAAACAGGGCACAAATATCCTTGTTTTTAATTTCTTCTGCCCCGTTGAATATGTGACCAAACTTAAAATTTTGGGCAATATTCCCCTCCAAAACTTTTTCCCCACACTTTATTTCCCAGAGGTGTCTATATATTTTTATTTCCAATTCTAAAAATATGTATATTTACTTGGTTTATATTCTTGGTTTGGGAAAAAACTTGAATTCTGAGTGATGTAATCTTTTGCAGATATCTTTATTTATTTAAAAGTATTTGATAGCACATGAAACATCTAAAATCACAAAAAGTTTAAATTTTACATTTTAAAAAAATGTATCGTATTAAGCGATTTCTGGGAGTTTTTATCTATGTCACATCATAAAGCTGTGTAAGAATGGTCGGCAACCGTAAACTAAATCAAAAATGCAAGAAGGGATCAAAAGTTAAGATGTGTATGTATATGAATCAAAGACAACGATCTAATTTGAATAAACGACAACATGATCTAAGCAATTATGAGAAAGAGTGAAACCTATAAATAGATAGTACAATCTGGAATAAATACATGTATATATAACTGATAACGAGAAGGCGGCGATTTGCAAGAGCAGCCGTTTCTGTTGGGTGCGTGTGTGCTTCTAAACAATACAAAGATTCATAATAGTAATATCTGCTCCGTATATATCGCACAATGATGTGCTTATCAGTTTGCAAAACATATATACTTGACAAGATTTAGTGAAAATACTGGGGTTATTTTGGGGCATTCCTTACCACAAGAGGTTTTTAAACTGAAATTATAACTTTCTGTTTTAAATTAAAATAAATTTTTGCCGCTACATGATCTACAAAAATTTCTTTTGCAAATCCCGGGGCCCGACGAAAGATTTAAAACCCTTTTGTCGTTCCCATAAAAGGGCTGTCGTTTAAAAATATACGAATTTTAGGTTTTTCCCTCAATTTTCGCCCATTACTTCAAATTCACTATCAAAGAAAAAGGGACCCTTGTAAAAAAAGGGAAACATTTTTCTACTATCATACTATAATTTTTAACCCCCTGAAAATTAAATGAAAATCATTTTTTCAAGGGAAAAATTTATTTTTTAACTCTTCCGAATTCAGGTGGTTTTTTTCGAATTTTTGATTTTGGGAAAAATTTAATTTTGCTGAAAAAGGGGAAACGTTTTCCCGGAAATTTTGGGGTTTTTTAAATTCCCAAATGATACCAAATTTTAAAGGGGCAAATTTATTTTAAGTCCAGGACGGGTAAAGAAAATTTTTTATTCTAGAAAAATTTAAAAAGAAAGCTTTCTGTTTTTCCCCGGGTAACTATTCTCCATGGTTTTTTTCATATAGTATTGGGAAATTTTTTGAAAAACTGAAATGTTTTTCCCCTCTTCTTTTTTAGGGTTTTTTCAGGGGAAATATGATGAAAAATTTCCCCCCGTTTTTTAAATCTTTTGCCCCCTATTTTCCAAAAAATTTTAATAAAAAATCAAATTTAAATTGCCCAAAAAACTTACCAGGGGCAACTCCATCCAAGAAAATGGTTTACTTCCCTTTTTCAGTAACGTCATTTAATTGGGGGATTGATTATTTCTGACACAAATTTAAAAGAAAGCAAAAGTGTATGGAAAACCCATGTCAAAGCTGGGGTAAAAAAATTAAAGGTTTATGTCATATATTTTACCAGATTTGGGCAAAAAGACGTCTAGCAAAGTTTTCCCACTGCCTAAACAAATATAAAAAGTCAAATTAATCCCAGATTTGTTTAATAAAACATAAAAACATATGGCAAAAAACTAATTATTTTTAAAAACAATTTTTACCAGTAAATTTTTAACCCTAAAATATTTTATGATTTCCCTTTAAAAAATTTAAAAAATTAAATTTTTTCGTTATTTCTACCCAACGGGTTAATAACGTATGTTTAAAAATTTATATTTTAAAAACTTTTTATATAATTATTAAAAAAAAGAAACAATTTGCCTTTTTATTAACTAGAAAAAGGGGTTAATAAATTTAATTTTTTTCGGGGAAAAACCCCTTTTACAGTGTCGTTCTATGGAGTGTGTTCTTCCCTGTTAGTTGGATATTTGTAAGACCATTTCAGTAAATTTTTTTTTGTATTAAGCAAACATGCTTCTGTGTCATTGCATGTATCAATGATATCTGGAAAACATATTTCTTTATCTATCGTTTGTGTGGGGGTGAAATAGATTTGACAGTAGTCTGAGAACGAGTTGTAAGTGAAAGGATTGATATTTTCAGCGACAGATAAATATCGAGTGTGACTTTTATCCACTGCTTTACAATTCATGTAAGCGAACCATTCAACACCATCACGTACTCCATGACAATCTGCACAAGCACTATTTTTGTAAATCTTTCCTGTGGATTTAGAATAAATCGGAAAAAGGCTTCCCCATGGTGCAACATGAACATTTCCGCAGTCGAATGAGTTATTTTGACCAGAATCTTGCTCATCGGGACATGAAGTTGTCATGTAGTAAAATCTATACTTGTAGTATTTGGTAGGTAGGAGATCCAAAGTTGCTGGAGCGATACATTCCTGGTGTTTTCTTTGATCAATTACTGCGACCTTTTCAGCTTCGGTAAGAAAACAGCAGTCTCCGCGCTTCGAGCAGTTTGCATCGCAAGAACAATCTGTAAAATTGTATAAAAGAATTAAAATATACCACACTTCCTGAGACATGATTAATACGTAATGTTACTCGTAATATTAAATGCCATTTTAACTTTAAAATGGCTGATCTAAAAAAAAACGTTGTACATTAAACATTAGAGATATTTGATTGACCTGAACGTGAATTCATAAGTAAATTCCGAACATTTCTTTTTCACTTCGAAGTGCTTAACTAACTCATCTTTTGACCATTTAATAAGACACAATTTTTTACACACCCCTAGCACCGGCTAAAGCAAAATTCAACATTAAACACGAAAAGGCTGAAATTTGAATAAAGAAACATAAAGAAGCATATGTGTTCATACGGAGGTTTTGCATGGAAACTTGTGAAACAATGTGACACTTCGTGTCATTCCATGAAAAGCGGCGTATGGTTTAAAAGTAAAAGAAAGCGTCCTTGTGGAAAATCGTGTATGTTTGAAACTGTTTAATTTGCGCCTATTTTGATAGTAATATTTTAAAATTTTCTTCAATACGTTATCTTATGCTGTCCAGAAACACTTGTGACTTTTTTATTGGCACCTGAATTGCAACACCTGCATTACAGAAGAAAATTGCATGCAAAAATCGTCTTTGCACTCAGCGAGCTTTTAGCAATTACAGGACTTTGGATAGCTATGGTAGCTCATATTTTATCATCAATATTCCTTACTGGTTTCAAATTATGCACCCATGTTTCATCACCATTTGCTACATTTGCTAATTTCTTTTTATCATGTTTTGGAAATATTTTGAGCAACCTTTAGGCTATTTAAACTCTTTGCCGCCCTTGATCGCCATTCAACAAATGAGAAACATTTTTATTCAATTTATTCTTTAGAATTTAATAAACACTCGACAGTGAGATACCAACTATTCTATCAGTATTGCAAACTACGGAGGATGTCCGGAAAGTTCATATACTTCTTCTTTTTTATTCTATAACAATACATACGTTGCACAAATTTTGTCAGCACAATTATATGTATCAAGCGAACAATTTTATAAAAGATTACTAAACTGTGAGTTACGTTTGTATTTTAACAATAGATACATACAACATATATACATCGTCATGGAGCACTTCGACAACGTAAACGGCGTGAAATTAACCTCACGTTTACAGAGTATTCAATTTCTTCCGTGCACACGTTGTCCTTTTTGATTTAAGTGCATTTTAAGTAGAGTCTAAATCAGAATCAAAGTATGTAGCAGAGTGCAAACAACGTGGTAAAATTAACGTTGGTAAGGAACTAAATGAATGACTATCATGACACAAAGTAAAAATATGTTAATCAAACATACCATCACAACAAGAAATTTTCCCCGTCTCGATTTTGTTCTCGTCATTTAGGTTGTTATTTCCACATATGTTTGCCAACGGACAAAGTCTCTTTGCTTCACTCAGCATGACATTGGTGAACGTTTCCATCTCAGACGGAACATTCTGAGTTGATGAATCGCAAGCCGATGCTAAAATTATCACAACGCAAGTCATATACAACATTTCAATAACTTGTTGTTCGTAGAATTAACAGTCTCCATTAACTAGTAGCTACTGTTTCCGCAATATAATAAATACATTTCGCTTGTTCATTGTGTTGTTTATATTTTTAAGGTGTGTACTGCGCATGCACAGGGCGTGACAAATTAAGTGTGCGCAGGGCGTGACAAATTAAGTGTGTTTCCATGGTTTGCAATGTCCTTCTATCTCCCTGATTAATGTAAACATTGAAAGAAGGGGGAATCATATGGTGTTCTCTGATGACGGTTAAAATGATTTCACATATAAAGGAATTGCCCTTTTATCTTTCCTCATTCATTACCTTAAATATTGTAAGACTGTTAGTTTCTATAAGCTCACTAGCTTAATTATTTTCCAGTTAAAGTTATATTTTACTCTTACTTATCTGACTTTGAAGAAATGAATAAAAAATGGTATTCACCCTTACTTCCTTAAAATCATTCTGAATGTTCTTTTAAGAATATGTCCGTTTATGTTTAAGCCATTGAATTCCGTAATTGTTTAATAATGTATCAAGAATTTCGTTCCGTATTTTTATATTTAAATTAAAGATTTTACAGTATTTCAACTGTTCGTTATTGGTTAACTTCAATCTTCAAATTAAAAAGCGCATGCATAAAAAAGTCACAGTAAATAAAAGTGAATGTTGCTTGACTAAAATATTTGCAAACTTATTATTTTGTTTGAATTAATGACTGCCTTTTTTCAAGAATGATTAAATCATACTTATATGTTTATTCAATTCAAATATTACATGCTGGTTGAATTTGATTTTCTTAATGGAGCAGTTCAATATTTGATGAATTGAATGTTGTCAACATAATTTAATTGTGAAGAAATTTTTAAGCAAGTTTTCTCAATTTGTTATACTATCATATACAGCAACATGCTGTTTAACAATTGTATTGGTTGAACATATTCCAACCAACTTTTGAGGAAAGGTTAACATATACAGGTCTTATTTCTTTGCATGCAACTATCTACGCATTTTGCTTAAAGCTTAAAACTAACTGCTTTATTCTTTCAATTTGTGTTTATTTACTTATTTCTCATTGAAAACAATTTATGAGTTTTATTATAAGCTTGGAGATTTTGTAAACCGGTCCTGCAGTCAGTGCGTACCATACATATATTCACGTAGGAACTTATTTCTTATAGCCAGTGTGAGTGCTTATATTTTAACAGCTCTGTTGATGAAACAGTGATTTCGTTCGTTTAACCCATAGATGCGAAAATCAAAAATAAAGTTCAAAACTTTGTCTGATTATTAATTTTGATGCGATATATTCCTTAAATGTTAATATAAATGTTACCATTTTATGCAATTACTATTTCCTTCTGATAAAAGCTTAAAATGTATGAACATATACTGGGTGTGGATCTCATGTTTATACAAATCAAAGCTATGAAGGACTAAAAGTGATAAACAAGATGTGAACAACAAGCATGGTTTGCTTATTTAATTATAACACGTTTAAAGAAAAAGAGGATAATAAATGAGTGCAGATTCGATACTGAATTAATTATCAACTCAACTCAACTCAAATAATTTTATTGGCATAAAACAAATAACAAGTTTATAGCAATACAAAATATAACCAGTTCAGTGATAATAGAAAGATTATACATGTTTCAATATTACAATAAAATATATAAGTTAATAAGGCTTTACGAGTTCAGCAACATAATTGTTGTTGCCATCAAGTTGTCACTCAAATTTACAAGTACTATTGTTAATGAGACTTACATAAACTAATAAACAATTGATACATGACTTTTTTTCTGATCTTATTAGTAACTACTCATTAACACATTTGTATTCATACCCAACTTAATAAAGACGCACCATTGTTTGATGTTCACATCGTACAACAAAAAATAATAATTTCGTACATATATTCACGGATTTATATTAAATCCGTGATACATTTTAAAAAAAAATGTGACAACAAGTTTTAAGTCAAAGGTTTATGTGAGAGAAAATCTATATATCTGTTCAACGTTATTGTCAAGAAACATGTCCTATATACGATAATTAATACCACGATATTTAGTAGTACTTGAGAAAACCACACAAAAATACCTTAATAAAAATACTTAACAACAACAACAACAAAGATCGTTTGTAATGGGCGGTTTGATTCTTTTTTTTACCAAATTTTGCCTAATTCTTTAATTATTATACGATCAACCACGGACTTTAATATAAAGTCCGTTGATCAACTGTACTATATTACTTTACTACGTTAATTTGTTACCTTAAAGTTTTATAAAAAATATAATAATAATATATATATAAATAAATATATAAATTCGATTTTTTAAATGTTCTTGATTAAAGTTAAGAATTTTAATTCAATTTTAACATGTATCGTTTCCAACTTTAAATAAGTTCTATTCTATAATGTCATCAGGAAATAAAAGTAGAATATTGCAACTATGTAAATTTTTAGATAATGCATTCGCATTAAGATCTAGTGTTTTAGAAACAATGCAAGAATTGTAAATTCGGTATGTTTCTGCATTTTATGTGAACATTGTATATTTGTATTGAATGTATGTCATATTTCAAGTGAGTTATGTATGTTTTGTATGTATTGCCAAAGGCAAAGTTTTGTCGAAAAATGCAATAAATATTGAATTGAATTTATAATATATATGGCAAAAGTTCAAGACAAAATGTTTATAGATATTTTCATTTAAGGGTTAATGGTCGAAGTGTCTATATATTAGACGCCGAATAGTTATGCTAATAGGGGTTGAAAGTAGAAAAGTCTTACTTATTCAATTTGACCTGTGTTTAAATAATACGGATAAATTGTTTTTAATAATATATCATGTATTATTGTGTTTTTATTTTGTTGTTGTTGTTTTTTTTTTATTTTGATATTTTGATATACCGAATAATAGTCGTATATACTGTCGGAATATCTTCATAAATTGAGTCTTAGATACTCATTCATAAGAGTAACCAGTACTTGAAGAATGAGTTATAGAGTACATATTAAAACTTAAGGCTCTGGTAAATGTAGAACTTTATTTTTACATTTTTTTAGTTAATAGATAAATTCAGTCATTTGTTACGACAGGCTTTGAAGGTAGGCTTTATAACCTTTTCAAAGGGTTTCCAGTGTTTGTAATCTACATAACATACTTTTGAAGAAATTTAAGATTTTTTAAAAAAATTATGAATGGAAACAAATATTGAGCGTAAAATATATTTAAGATATTACAAAATAGTAGTTCTTATATATTTTAATGAAAAAAATTATACCAAACAGTTCATTGCATATTTTTACGACATTGAAATAAATAGAGGATTTTGAATGAGTGTAAGTCCAGTACTGAAATTATTGAACGAGTTTATTATTATAATTCAATTCAAGTCATAAGGCAAGATAAAAAGAAAAAAAATGATGTTGTTGTTGTTGTTGTTTGTATATATGGTATATATTTCACATAAATAAAAGTATCCGCATGTTCACTAGCGCTAAGGAAAGACCCACGATAATGTTGTTAAAACCTTTTGCCCAACACTTTGATTGTACACCTACTTGATGATTATGTTTGTAAAATTGTGAAATTGTATATTGCGTATATATTTACACAATAAAAATGTTATTGAACTAAAACATTAACGCTATGTGAAATATTGCAATTTTCTCACTTCTCAGTGAGATAAATAATGTATTCGCACAAAACAAATATCCTCTGTTTATCACACATCAGCCACGTGGTTTACGTGACCAGGTGCTTTTGACAATATTCTGTCAATGACTTGTTTCACACACTTAATTTCCCAGAGGTGTCTATATATTTTTATTTCCAATTCTAAAAATATGTATATTTACTTGATTTATATTCTTGGTTTGGGAAAAAAACTTGAATTCTGAGTGATGTAATCTTTTGCAGATATCTTTATTTATTTAAAAATATTTGATAGCACATGAAACATCTAAAATCACAAAAAGTTTAAATTTTGCATTTTAAAAAGGATACTCGGCCGAAGCATGGTCTTTCAAATGTACAATAAAAATGCTTATGTAACTCGGATCTATTTTCAAATATGACCAGGAGAATCTTACCTTGACACAGGCAACGAATAATTTCTAAGTTCATTGCAAATCTATAGGATTGTTACCTTTCAAAGTAAAACCTGATATTGTAATGTAGCCATGATTAGTTTTCCGTAATTTTTTGGTCGATTATCTTTGATGCTTGAATGGTGATGTACTATGCCAGATCACGGTTGATAGAAACCCACCACGTGACTCAGCCGAGACATCTTTTTCAGACCATTCTATTTGAAAGACCCTGACCGAAGTAAAACTTGTTATATTACATAATTATGTTATTTCTATAGAAATATTAGCAATGCTTGCATAGCAATGACATAATAATTTCTTGTAGCCAAGAAAACAGAGAAAAGAAATTATAAGCATATTGATATTGCTGTCAGTCAAATGAGGAAAACTTTTATTTTACAATATTTATTTAGTTGTTCCTTTTACTTGTTTTTAAGTTTGGAATTCTGTTTTTCTCTATTTTATTGTCACATCGGTGCTATTTGTGCCGCGTGGCGGCTGAAAAAGTCTCCCCGTACATATAATAAAAAACGTTATAAGCGTACAGGATCGTGAACGTTATTGGTGGTCTCATTATTTCGGACAAAATTAGTAATTCATTACGTTTTTGTGTAAATTAAACTCAGTAATTTAAAATAATCAGTTAACTAGAAAATGTAATGAGATCTGAATGCAAAATGAAATGATTTGTGGGAAGAAGTTTGATTTAAAAGAACTTAAATATCGGAGCAATTTAAATAGAAAGTTAAAGAACTATCATGTACATTCTATTTTAGAACAATCCTTTACATTTAATTTGATAATGGCAAAAATATCCTTTACATTTTTTTAAGAATGGCCATTGAGATTCTCAAATTTCATCTTGTACTTTTAAGATGACCAATGAAAATTCTTTTTATATTTGAGCCGCGACATGACAAAACCAACATAATGGGTTTGCGACCAGCATGGATCCATGCTGTTCGCTATCAGTTTCTCTACTTGTTATAGGGTTTGTAAGCGAACAACATGGATCCTGATCATACTGCGCGGATGCGCAGGCTGGTCTGGATCCATGTTGGTTGCAAACGCATTATGTTGGTTTTGTCATGTCGCGGCTCATTTAGTTCTTCCCTGCAAATTTTACAGGAAGTCAAACTAATTATAAACGTCCTTCGGCCGGAAAACTTTAACATTAAATGAAGCAAATACCAACAAGACATTTGAAGCAGTAATAAATTTTATTGTACAATAAATTATAATAAAACCTGTTTTAACAAATAAACTTAACAGACTAAATAAAGGCATTGTTGACTTTGTTGTTTTACGTTCTTTGCAACAAAACATTAAATAACCTCAGTTATAAGACAATATAATACCACTGAATTTTACTAAAATGTTCAATGAAATTAAACATAATGAAAATTGAGCCGTGTCACGACAAAACCAACATAATGGGTTTGCGACCAGCATGGATCCAGACCAGCCTGCGCGTCCTATAACAAGTAAAGAAACTGATAGCGAACAGCGTGGATCCTGATCAGACTGCGCGGACGCGCAGGCTGGTCTGAATCCATGCTGGTCGCAAACCCATTATGTTGGTTTTGTCGTGACGCGGCTCAATTCATTTAAAGTCTTTTCACGACTTTATACCAATTCCATAATAATCTGTGTTATTTCACGACGATGGTATTTCAAAGAAGTGATACTGACATAATACTTTGCGCTTCGTTTTAGCTGAAACATGTTATATTCAAAAGTTCCAATTAACAAAGATGAGGCAAGAAAAAAGAGATTAAAATTTGATTCTAATTTGATTGAAGTGTATATTGTTAACACGTGTATTCATTAGTTTATCAAGCATTTTTTCCGTTCTTAACAAATGCCTTATATGAAACATAGGACAGTGTTATATGCAAATTTCAGAGAATACTTCCGATTTTCGTTGGGTTCGCTTCCTGGATCTAACCCGTACCGTTGCCATTTGAGGAAACATGATTTTTACTTACTTTAAAGGAAATATTCATGAAAAATAAATATCGTATTGAATGATTTTGTAGTTTTAAATCTGCGGCGTAAGTAAGAAAAAGTGTTTATATCATAGAAAAGCAAACGTAGCAACGCATTAAAATACAGGGAATCTTTCAAGGTGGAAGCATTTATGTCTGAATAACTAAGTTCTTTACGATACGCAAACATAAAAAAGAAAGAAAAAATATTTATTTCCACTATAATCCAGACTTGGGTTTAACGCAGCTACATGTATGTGTTATGCAACATTTTTCAAAATCAGTAACTAACAACAAAAAAGAAGAACGTTACATTATATATATCTTATTTTTGTATGTTAAAATGATAAAAAACGCATACACAAGTAATAATATTTGTCGAAGATTTGTCGATATTTTACGAGGAAAGTTATTTTCAGTTGGTAATGAGATAATAAGAAATAAAGCATAAAAGTTAAGTAATAGAACAAAACGTTTAACCTCATTGTAAGTTTGGTAAACCTAAATCTCTCAAAACAAGCAAAAAACATCTGATGTTAAAATCTACTCTCCTCATCGTCCTGTGTACTCATTCGCTTTTTGGCTGTACTAGATTTGGTAACGGAGTTCGTGACACTGTGAGCATTGGCGGTGGGCGGGGGAGTTGATTCCGCAGGCGACAAACACTTGACAAGAGACACAATCTCGGTCTGCATATTACTAAGTGCATGGATTATGTTAAACATGGCTTTCTGATTTTCAGTCATTACGCGTCGTAAAAACTCAACATCGTCAATAATTCTATTGTTCTCTTTACTACTGGCTTGCAAATGTTGTAATCGTACATCTAACAGCTTTTGTTGTCTTTGAATAGCATCAAGCTGCGGTATTGCTAAAGTTGTTGCAATCTGTGTAGCGCCGTGAGAAATTTTTCTTCCTTGTCCACGACCTCCACCTTTTCGTTTCCGCATTGACGATCCTCTGTTGTCTGTATAAAAACACAAGATATGTCGGTAAAGGCGAATCATGCTTTCAAAAGATGAACATTTTTCAATATATGAGCCGCACCATGACAAAACCAACATAATGTGTTTGCGACCAGCATGTATCCAGACCAGCCTTCGCATCCGCGCAGTCTGATCAGGATCCATGCTGTTCGCTATCAGTTTCTCTACTTGTTATAGGGTTTGTAAGCGAACAGCATGGATCCTGATCAGACTGCGCGGATGCGAAGGCTGGTCTGGATCCATGCTGGTCGCAAACACATTATGTTGGTTTTGTCATGGCGCGGCTCATATATCAAATTTTTATTGTCCATCGATCACTTAAATAAAGTCTATATGAACAGTACCCGACCACCTAAAATATTTACCTACCAAATATGAACGTCATCAGTCAATCATTAAAGACTGTGTAAGAAAAAAAGTAAAAACATACTATTACCACAGGTGACCTTGACCTTAACTCAAATGACTTAACTACACCCAACGAAAAAAGACCTTCTACCACATAAGGTATCAACCTACCAAATATGACATACTGTTGACCTTAATTTTCGTGATCCCTATCTCCATCATAGGTTAGAGGCCTATCTAAGAATTTTGTCTACCAAATATGCAAGACAATAGTCAATAGTAATGGCTGCTCAAGCAAATATGTTTAAAAACTATGCACGGGAGACCATGACCTTGACCTAAGTGACCACTTATTCCACTCAACATTAGATTACAATACAAAGTATCTACCTACCAAAGCATACAAACATCACTAAATAAATAAAGGTTGTACAATTTTTTATAGTTTTATAGCACGTGTGACATTGGCCTTGACGAAATGACCCTAACATCACTTTTATCTATAAATATTATCGACGTTGGCCCAAAAGAACAGACGGGCGGGGGGGGGAGAAATAAAAAAAAGAAACACATACAAATCAAAGCCCATAAATGTCCGGACAGACGGGCAGATTGAAGAAGACACCAATTGGCAATCATATGTCCGGAATTATAAAACACAATTATTTCTTGTTCAGATACTTGAGAATAATTGTTCAGTTTGAGTTTGTATCTAGTTCAAGTCATGTAGCGATGTCTTAATGATGTCTTAATAATGTCTTAATACACTCGTTGTCGAATAATATATCTAAATTTGTCATTTTAAAAACAATAAACAAGCCTTTCAATATAAGATATAATATAAATGAGCCGTGTCACGACAAAACCAACATAGTGCGTTTGCGACCAGCATGGATCCAGACCAGCCTGCGCATCCGCGCAGTCTGATCAGGATCCATGCTGTTCGCTTACAGACCCTAAAACAAGTAAAGAAACTGATAGCGAACAACATGGGTCCTGATCAGAATGCGCAGGCTGATCTGGATCCATGCTGGTCGCAAACCCATTGTGTTGTTTTTGTCGTGACGCGGCTCAAATGGTATATGATTCGTAGTTTTAATTTAAGCTTACTTCTGAAATTGTTTTGACCAGTCTCTTGATCTTCCGGTATGGTTTGTTGTGCGTCGTATGTCCGGTCAAATTGTATCCGGCGTGGTGTATCAGGGACCGGCGGTGGAACATCGTCCTCATCAATTAGTTCAATTTCCTCTGTGCGTATATTTTGAAGATTTGCGGCGCTGTCTTTTACTACAATGTAATTATTTAAAGATGTATGCATGTGGTTATGTAACAATCTTCCAATTAACGTGTTGATGTATCAATCTTAAAGAAAGCACAAATAGTGTGGGTCCATGTTGGTATTAGTGACTTGCAGAGACCAGATTGAAAGTGATACTTTCATCTGTTCTTGCTTCAGGTTATGCGGCATATATGAGCCGTGTCACGACAAAACCAACATAATGCGTTTGCGACCAGCATGGATCCAGACCAGCCTGCGCATCCGCGCAGTCTGATCAGGATCCATGTTGTTCGCAATCAGTTTCTCTACTTGTAATAGGGTTTGTAAACTAACAGCATGGATCCTGATCAGGCTGCGCGGATGCGCAGGCTGGTCTGGATCCATGCTAGTCGCAAAAGCACTATGTTGGTTTTGTTGTGACGCGGCTCATATACTTTTGGTTATCTTAAACTGTTTTTCATCGCTAATGAATCTGAAGCTTTTATTGGTGGAAGATTTTGCTCAGTACTTACGTTACACTTTTACTACACACCTCATTATACTTACAAAAATATCAGTTTAAAATATCTAAAACTTATTAGTTATAATTATGATTTTCAAATAAAAGAGAAACATGTAAAACAATAACTTCCTCACATCGCTCTGTTTCATCCTTTGCTCTTTCTAATTTAAACAGGTATCTCTTCACAAGACGCTGCATAATGTCCGAATAAGAGGTGTCATCCGGTTTCAATTCAAGTGTTTTACAAACTGTTTCTCGCCGCCTCTGGAAGAAGAAAATATGCAAACCAGATATATAGATTATCGTTTGATATTTTGCACAAAATTTTAAAATTCTTGTAAACCTGTACGTATTTTCTAAAAAATTTGTCATTGTGTTGAGCTGAATTGAAATTATACATTAAATACAGTCGCCGTCCAGATCGTTCTGCGGCGTAGACTTTCTGTGCCTCGGTGTAGACATCCAATATGGCGGCGGAAACAAATTTGTCACGGTATGAAACCGTTTCTTCACGTATTTCTTCCCTTACTTTTAGACACCTGCATATAACTGATTATGGTTAAAGACATAATAAATTTTGTTTTTCATAAATAGGTTTTTAAATTTATTTTTTAACCTATAGCACGCCCGTTTAACTCACAACGAGTGAAAAATGTCCATCGGTAAAAATGTTGTGAGCAACTTCCGTTCCTCGTTGTGAGCACCCATCTATGACGAGTGACACGATAAACAAGGTGAGTTTTTCATAATTTTTGAAGATTACAGCCATTTATGTAAAAATATCGGAATGCAGTTAGCTAGCGATGTGTTTTCCGAGTATGCACATGTAAAGATATTGCCTGTTGGTGGACAATTTGATGGAAATACCGTGCGACGCAGTCACTCGGGGTAGCTGAAAAACTGGAGACAACTTCTCTTTGGACCTAACTTAAAGATCCTGTATGTTTTGTGATTGATATTGTTACTGTCTGTATACCACACTTGCAAAAAAATATATATGTATATAATTATGCAAGTAAAACAATTTTCAAACATCGAAGAATATGTAAAATGTGTACTGCAAATATTTAAGCATATTATATTTAATCAATAAATTATATGCATTCATTTCTTATTGGAAAATTTGACTTAGAATTTATAGAAAATAAATTTCTAATTATCTCCCTTTATTTACATGAAATATTAAAATCGGTAATATCTTTATAAATAATGCTTATTGGAACTTATAATATTGACAAATCTTAATTTGAGCATCATATTTATGAAATAAAACCATGAAAAAAATGTGTTACAGGATCTTTAACATTGAAAACGTCGATTCTGGTGACGTTTTGTGCATTCTAACCTAAAACAGATGCACACAAGTCTTCAGCGTAAATTATTATCTAAAAGTCTTCGTAGAAACGAAGATATACTCTTTTTTGCTTTAATCCTCGTTGTGAGCACCATAACCTCGTTGTGAGCAAGACAAGCGCAGTGCTTGTCTGGTTTTAATATGTAATTCAAATGGCAAGAATACAATTTTCAATCTACCAAAAGCAATCAAAACGTTTTTGTACAATAGTTTTTCTTTGCAACAGTTCTTCTTTTTCTTTTTTTTTTAAATTATTCTTCATATTCACAAGTCATTAGATTAACAGAAGAACTAATCAGTGGAGGTAAATCAGGTATTTTATTTCGTATACTCTAGTGTGGCACGAGTGAACATCACGGGGTGTTTATGAATATTTCAACAATTTCACAATCTGTGTGATACACACATACATGTGTTTATCCTGAGTTGAAGACTGACCAAGTTATGTAAAACAAGAACTATCACGGTAAGTTGACAATGCCCCTGAAGTCGTGCTTTGTCCTTTGATTTATGGACCAGATAGATTATTTTTTTTTGGACAATTAGATCTTCAATGTGAAGGTAATTCAAGGTCAAGGTGAAATAAATATAGGTCAGTTGGAAGGTCTTGTCCAAAGGGGCATTGTGTCCAAATATGAATTAATTCCACTTACTTATAAAGAAGTTATGACCAATGTTCAAGTTTTTGGATGTTCTAGAAGATCATTCACGGTACAAGGTAAAAAAATACAGATCAGTTTGAAGGTCTTGCCTAAAGGGGTGTTGTTTCAAAATATGAGTAGAGTCCGTATACTAATAAGGAAGTTATGACCAATTTTTAAGTTTTTTGGACAATTTGACCTTCAAGGTGAAGGTCATTCAGGGGTCAAGGTCAAAAGAAATAGGATAGTTGAAATGCCTTGTCCAAAGATGTGTTGTGCCTAAACATTATGCCAGGACATTATGGCCAATCTTAAATGTTTTTGGACAATTTGACCTTCAAGGTAAGGCCATTCAGGGTCAAGGTAAAAATATACAGGTCCGTAGGAAGGTGCTAAGGGATGTTGTGTTCAAATATGAATCAAATCCGTTTACTAATAAGGAAGTTATGGCCAATGTTAAAGTTTTCGGACAGATTGACGGACTGACAGACGGACAGTTTCAAAACTAATATGCCTCCCTTTGGGGTATGCACAACGTCTTGCAAAGAAATGCTTCTGTGCAAAAACGTTTTAATTGCTGTGGTAGATTGAAAATTATATTTTCACCATCTGAATTACATATTAAAACCATACACGTACTGCGCTTGTCTTGCTCACAACGAGGTTATGGTGCTCACAACGAGGATTAAAGCAAAAAAGGATAGATCTTCGTTTCTATGAAGACTTTCAGATAATAATTTACGCTGAAGACTTGTGGGCATCTGCTTTAGGTTAGAATGCACAAAACGTCACCAGAATCGACGTTTTCAATGTTAAGTTAGGTCCAAAGAGAAGTTGTCTCCAGTTTTCAAGCTACCCGGAGTGACTGCGTCGCACGGTATTTCCATCAAATTGTCCACCAACAGGCAAATATCTTTACATGTGCATACTCGGAAAACACATCGCTAGCTAACTGCATTCCGATATTTTTACATAAATGTCTGTAATCTTCAAAAAATATGAAAAACTCACCTTGTTTATCGTGTCACACAACAAAGATGGGTGCTCACAACGAGGAACGGAAGTTGCCGATTTTTACCGATGGACATTTTTCACTCGTTGTGAGTTAAACGGGCGTGAATAGCAAGAAAGCTAACTTTTATGTAGACACAAACAATTATTTGAATTTCGTATCGAGAGACGGGCCTTTTAGAACTGCTTTTTTGCTTTTAACTATCGAGAGAAAAAAATAGAAGTTGTTTGTTGTAGCCATTAATGAAACTGTCTGTGGAAATATTGCTAAAATGGTAAGATATAACCAAGAAGTTTTTGGTCAGTTGTATAAATATAAACATACCCTTTAGCTAGGGTATGTCTACCAGTGGACATATCGTTTAAATCCGTAAATTCCATATCATAGCAAGATGGTGTAAACATACCTTGCAGAAAATTGCTTCTGTACCTTATCATTTAGGCATGTAGTTGTGAAGAAAGTCTTTGCTTTATCAGTGGCCACAATCAAAAGTACTTTTTTCAGACTTCATAAAGATCATACATTTTTTTTCCGCCCAATATGATTAGAATAAAATTTACTTATATGAAAGTAGGTCCCGATAAATGACGTCTTTTGCAATAATAAAAACAGCAGCCCTGAAAGGTACGACTCTCGACAAGGAATTCATCCATGGCACGGCAAGTCTACGAAACACTGGGATCACGGCAGCGACTATAGGATTACTGCGCGCAAATAGAGCAATGCAATAGCTTCAATGAAAACGCTTTACAAAACTGTGCATAATGATGAACACGCATTTTGTGCGTATACTTAATATTATCCGCTTACAACATATGTTTCCTTTTTCCAAATTTGATTGTAATTTTCAATTAAAATGTGCATATTCATAAAAGGAAAGGTGATAAGTTCGTACATATTGAATTCAAAAGAATATGACTTTATGTCAATAAGTCTGTAAAAAGATTGATATACATAGTTGTAAATAACAATGTCATTATATATCAGAATCTGTAATGCATTGCTGGACATGATAGAGGCTTTTTTACGTCTTTTACATATACAATCGCAAAATTATACTGACATTTCGTTTGAATTCAACAACACTATAGTGTAATAAGAAAATAAAGAGTTAGATTAAAGAGAATGCAAACAACAATCACGTTTAGTAATAAAACAATCATCACGATGCACATTCTTCTCTAACATATCAAATATAACTAACATATAGCAGATATTTACGCATTGTAGTCATAACATAATTAGAATCACGTGATATACAACGACTATTATAATTAAATCTAAAAAGCACAATTAAAAGCTTGTTAAGATTAAACTATACTTTAACAGTATAACGAATAAGTAAACATTACAAAAATAATTACTGACTGAAGTTGTCATAAATATACATTTTAATGCGCAAAACAACTTTAAAATGACTATCATAATGGTTGTATTTTAATACTAAGCGTGTGATTCACGAAGTATCAGGTCATTTAATGGTGGACATTTAACAGACAGCGTTTTTATTTTATTCAATATCTCAAATAGTATCAATGAATTCGCATGAACTGATTTAGACATTTAGACATCATTCCTTTTATACAATAACCCATAGACAAAATAACATCAATATAAACCATTGATGGATCTCATCAATGTACAATACTTGCATTTAGTGTTTATACAAATGCTGCTATTACCACTTATTGCCTAGTTCTGCAGTTCACACGTATAAATGACAATAAAAATTTTAGTGACACAAAACTGTTTACACATGGTTTAATAAGCAACGTGTATATTTTTTATTAAGTAAAAGTAACAGATTTTATTAGAAACAATATATACATAACCATTTCGATGAATTAATCAATTAAATTATCAATTAAAAGACACGTGTACACGGCTGGTTATATGGTTTGCGCTACGTGCTATGTACCTGAAGACTTGCACTACTCGACTTGAAATTTGATTCCATTTCATGATCTGTCTGTAAAACGAAATAGTTGCAACTAAAAATTTAAATTAACAACAAACAAACGTACATCTGCAACAAACAACAGCAACACAATTTTTATAATTATTAATTCTTGGTCTCCAATGACGCAGTAATCAATGAAACATTGATACCTACATTTATGCTCCAAGATGAAGTTGTTTGTCAAAATATATTTGATTTAATTACAGTGCAACCTACTAAAGTTTGGACAGACACCAATACTTTCAATAAGGTGACCAAGATCAAGTTTAAAATATTTATTTTGTGATAGTGGTCATTACTTTAAAAAAACTACCAACCTACCATAAGTAAATTGGTCGTTTCAAGATTTACCTGACATCTGTTAATAAACGTTAAATTGAACAATAAGAATAAACATGTACTATACATATATAAGTTAGTGACTGTTTGTTAGTATGTAAGACATTCAAACATTCACATAACAAAGTAATAACTTCACATAGCACAATTTCAACGTTCATTATATTCACACAGAAAGAAAAGCAACGTAAGAAGCGTAGGAACTTTTATCATATATGAGATTATAAAGTAAAGAATAAAGTCAGACCAGTTTGAAGAAAAAAACGTTATTTATTTAAAAATATTCCTTATTTGCCATAACAGGAACCTGGTATTGGTAAAATAATTCGTTTAAAGTCACTCATCAACACCTATAAACAATATCAAGGTCGGGAACAGTTTTCGATACTACAAATATTTAAAGTATTTGTCAAGACTAGGTAGCAATGTATAGTAATTTCAAATAACAGAAAGAAAATGAATGTATTGTCTGTGTTTTCTAAAGTTGATAACCTGAAAAGATGAGATGTTTAAAAAATATAGATGATACAGCCATATTACTATATTTCTGAATGTAGCAATGCCAGCAAATCTCTCTGAAAACAAAACTGCATTACACAACAAATAATGCTCAGTAGGAAAAACGCTTTCACTCCTTTTGGCAAATGCTCTTTCACATTTCAAATAAAAAATACAAAACGATCTAGTTTCTAATGTCATTTAAACGAAAAACGAAAATTTATTTATAAAGAAAATGCCACATTCAAATATATTTTAAACAATCATTTTCACCCTCTTTTACAGTATTTGGTAACACAGACTAATAGTATAAATTCATTGAACATGGAGAATATTAAACTGAAATACAGATGGTTGTAAGGATAAAAAACGAATATAATGAATGTCCATGTATAAACACAGGAACTTCAGTTTTATAAATGTTTTGTTTGGATGGTATTAAAAACGTCTTTTGTTGATGACGATGTTTACATATACTAGTTTAGAACATGGGCAATCCGTTCCTTGTTTGTTCTGAAACCTCTTGTATTGAATATTTAATTCTTTAGTCAGACATCCATTGTCTATTTCTCAGCAATCTACGTGAGGATATGCACACTTCAAGCAAACATCTGCGATCCTTCACACGCTGGATACTAAAAGATCAGTAACATAGGAAGCTTGGAATATGTCGAAAGAAACTTGGTTGAATCCGATCAATGATACAGAAATACTTGAAATCTTCACTGCAATGTTACATTCTCTGTTGAGAAACTAGAAAGTTGATATCTTAACTGTAATGGCTCATTCTATAGTAAGAAACAAGAGCAGTTGATCTCTAAACTGTAGTCGTTCCTTCTGAGGTAAGAAATAAGAGTATTTGTTGTCTCCACCGAAGAGGTCTATTCAGCAGGGTTGTTATTATTTTCACTTCCATGATACATTCTGAGGTAAGAAACAGGAACAGTTGATATATGCAGTACAATGGCCAATTTTGTGAAACATGAGCAATTGATATTTGCACGGCAATGATCTATTTTTTGGTTAGAACCAGGAGCGGTTGATATCTTCACTGCAATTGTTCATTCTGTGGTTAGATATCTGCACTGTTATTGCCCATTCTGTTGTAAAAGTCAGGAGCAGTTGATATCTGCACTGCAATAGTTCATTCTGTAGTTAGATATCTTCACAGTAATGGCCCATTCTGTGGTAAGAAACAGCAGTTGATATCTGCACTGCACGAGAAGGATGTTTCCACGGCGCCACGATTACTGCCCTGTAGCGCCCATGAAACACCTTTCTGGTACAGTGAGTGCAAAACCATCCTAATTTAGTCGCTTTTATCCGTAGGCACCAACAAAATTCCATTTGATTTCCTCAATGATACATAACGGACATCAATAACTCTTGTCGGAATTAGCCAAACATTTTCTTAAATGCTGAAGTCAAAATTGCACATATTGAACAAACGTATTTTGTTAATGGCATCATTCCAACCTAAGCGGAAAAAACTAGGTACCTACCATTAAAACATTCATCCTGACATTATTGTTCCAAGTGCTCTGAAAAGGGAAATAATCTAAGTACCATTCCATTGTATCAAAGGATATAAATCAATCCTCTTTCAATCAATAAATGAGCCGTGTCATGACAAAACCAACATGATGCGTTTGCGACCAGCATGGACCCAGACCAGCCTGCGCATCCGCGCAGTCTGATCAGGATCCATGCTGTTCGCTTACCAACTCTATTACAAGTAGAGAAACTGATAGCGAACAGCATGGATCCTGATCAGACTGCGCGGATGCGCAGGCTGGTCTGGATCCATGCTGGTCGCAAACCCACTATGTTGGTTTTGTCATGACACGGCTCAAATACTTTAATGAAATAAAAAACATAGCAGATAAATCAATAATCAGTCCCTGGTCGATAGAATATCATCTTCCTTTCTCGAGATGCCAATTCTTTCGTTTGTTACCAGAACAGACATTTTTCTTATTGTTTTCATTGAATTCAAATCAACAATGTTCATATGCTCAACATAACAAATATGACATCAACAATACACAATGACTAGACTTCAACAACATGGCCTACTAGTACATAAACATTCATGCATCATAATCAAAACTTACCTTGATAAATGTTTTTCTTATTTTTCGTTCGTACTCTCTTTTTCCGTTTTTGTTTCCTATGCACAAATCTCTTGCACACTTCCACAAATAACAGAATGATTTCGGAGAAGGAATCATGTTGAACGGAACAGGTAAAGTACTGCCGTCATCCATATAATTCATCCATAACTTTGTTCTAGCAAACTTCCACTCTACATCACAGTCACCCTGTAAAGCATATCGTTCTAAAATGTTCATATGTAAGATTTATGAATAAAATAACTGCTTTATTATATGAGCCGCGTCATGACAAAACCAAGATAATGAGTTTGCGACCAGCATGGATCCAGACCAGCCTGCGCATCCGCGCAGTCTGATCAGGATCCATGCTGTTCGCTTACAAACTCTATAACAAGTAGAGAAACCGATGGCGAACAGCATGGCTCCTGATCAGACTGCGCGGATGCGCAGGCTGGTCTGGACCCATGCTAGTCGCAAACTCATTATGTCGGTTTTGTCAAGGCGCGGCTCATATATAGATATAACATGCAATGTTATACTGTCATTTGCACTTTTTTTTCAAAACATCAAATTTAATGAAACGATAATTGGAACTATAAACGCACATCTGGGGTTGCTAAAATTAATGTCATAGTTGTTTGCACATGGTGCATTTATGATAAAACGGTGCTTCAGAACATGTGCAGTATAACGTATCCTTATGCAAACTTACATTTCTATATGTCTTTGATAATAATGCGCATTTATTGTATTTGAAAATCTTTTTATCTTTGAAAATTTCCTAGATCTACTTACAATAAATTCATGTTAAAGTTAATGAAACATTGACATATAAGGATAGTTCAATTTCTGATTCTTAATATACATCCATATACCTATGGCATTATAAATACCAAAGAAATTCAACTCATGACAAAGAAGAATGTATGTTTAAAGCTAAGTCAACTGAATAGATTTACAACGCATAAGAATAATATTGTGTTCTAGAAGATAAAAGATAAATTGTTAAAATTCATTTCTACAATAATTTGAAAAGTCAGTCAAAACAATAATAATGTTGCGCAGAATTATGAATTTGTTAATGTTTCAGTTAGGATAAGGATGACATATAGACTCTTGGCTGTTGAGATATACAGATCCATCTTCTATCGCCATGGGTTATGCCTATCTCAATTAGGAATTATCGCCTTCATCAACTTATACCTTATAAACAAGATGAAGAGCATATAAACAATATTTAATAACTGAGGGGTAATGAAAGTAAAATGGAGGAAGAATACATGTATGTCTTACTTGTATAGCTTCGAAGGAATGACTCATCATGGCAATCAGCATGTTGATAAGAACGATAATTATCACCACATGGTAAATTCCAAAGAGAAAAAGACCAACCCCTTCCACAATGTCAGTACTGCTCTCTGTCATGGCGGATCCTGGGCCCTGTCCAGCGCTGAATACTAAAACCAGTCACTTTATTTCATTTTTATCCTCAAAAGAAATATATTGCTGTATGTGTACGTATTTTTGTAGCTAGTTAAATAATTTTACAGACTTAAACATTTTCCAAATTTAGTAAATGAAAAAGAAGACATGCTCAATGTTTTATAAATTTAAGATTGATTAAAAAAAATCAAATTGCTTAATGCAGCCAATGGTACAACATTAAAAGCAAAACAAAATGCTACCGTTTTTTGTCAATATATTGACAACACGTGACCAAAGAGAGACTTCTTTGTACTGTATTAAAAGTTTTAAAGTTTTGGAAGTAATAATTTGAAATAATTCAGTTCAGACAAATCAAAACGTCAGAATAAATTATGTCTTGGTAATATTAATACAGAAATCCTAAAAAAAATACCGATATGTTTTTATGACGACGTTTGGCATTTAAAGGTTAGTAAAACTTTTATAAAAATGATCATTCCAGATTAGTTCTAAAGACTCTTGCTTGAACTATTCCTTATTATAGTGTAGTAGATGTTGGTAATGACCATTATAATACTATTAAGCATCATAAGCTAACAAATTAATAACAAAATGCAAATTGTTAAATATTCAAAATAAGTTCTATATGCACTATCATTGCTAATACAAATTAAATTGATTTTATACGTTTTTCTTATTATTCCATGAGTGCATCTGGAATATGTAAAAAAGTTATATATTGCAGAGCAAGAGACATAAAGAATTTATTACAAAGACATTTACAATCAGGTTAGTGATGTTACGTTGCAATGAGAAATAGGAAACATAACACAACCAAAGCATGAACTACATTGTCCTAAGACCATGCATTTATACCTGCCCTGGAACCGTTTTTGATCGGCCCATCTGTACAAAGGATTTTGTTACGTTCACTATCCATGAGCATACACTGACGAACTGAGCGTGCATGAGGAAACAAGTGCGAGAATGTTGAGAGTGCATGCATTGTTACATCACAGTTGAAAAAGCTTATTTACACAGTTACACTTTTTTATTCAAAATTTTGGTTACATTTTTTATTCCAAATTTTTTGAATTTGTTGAGGTTTACTTAAAGTGGTAAACCTTTATTACGATCTAAACATGATAACGAAGTAAAGCTGCTGGTGTGTAACAAGGTTTAGATTTTTCTTCTCACACATATTGACTTCTTAAAGATGTTATTCAGTCAAAGTGATTGCTCTTGATAATGATAACAAAATGAGTCAGGAAACTTAAGGGTAATTTTACGGTAAAGTTTGTCGTTAAAATTCAAGAATTTGAATCAACTCAACTACCACCTACATGAACATAGGACGAACATCGTGTTTGAAAGTTCAAAAAGTGGTGTATGACAAAGATCATTTTTTGTACTATGTCTTTCTTATATGTTTACAGAAAACTAGTTTAAAAACTTTGAGAATAACCTGACAATTAAGTCGATTTGACAAAAAATGATTAAATGGAAAAATGAATGAATATGTGGTGTTTATAGTTGCGGCAGGTATTTGTCAGGGTATTTTTCTGTTAGAAATAAATCGGGGAAAGTAACAGAGCTGCAGAATCATTTGGGTTTCTTTTATAAAAAAGTGAAACAAAAACTTCAACTTAAAATAGAAAAAGGATCAGGTGAAGAGAAAGAGGGTGCAAATGACAATATTCTATTCGCAAGACCATCGGTAACTTCAACAATTTAATCTTTCATCAGAAGTTATATGAAATAAAGAACATGCTATGTGCAGTTATATGGTTATATGAAACAAATGAGAATATTCAAAATATTAGAAATTAGTTTATGAGGTTTTTGGTTGTTTGATTGAATACTGTTTTATTTTGTTAGCTGTTACCATGTTACCAATACAACGCCGTTTTAACTTACTTATTCTATTTAAATTAGTGGAGCCCTGACCCTTGTTGAAGACATACTCTAACATTGAAGAAAAATACATATAAAATTTAAAGTGACATTATGCCCATCTAAGTGTAAATGGTTGATGTACAGGTCAAAGTAAAAATAACTTTAGATTTTGCTATGTTTGTTTTCATTGTTTTATAGTCTAGTTCATGTGTATCATCAATAACTCTTGTGACTAACAGAAAATTCTTTAGATATCCTTCGAAATGTTAACGTTCAAAATATAAAAAAGAGTGGGGCAGTCATTTTCATTTAAGGCAGTTGTTATAGGTTATCCTAAATATATTCTATTATATATAACTGGTCAATGACCATTATAATAGTCAATCTTTTTAAATATGTAACCTATTCAGCTCAACTCGACAACAAAAGATTGAGTACAATGTCACTTTAAAATGAAACTTTACATCAAAAATTAAAACATATTGTAAAAAATGGCTTATATGAAAATGGTTTATTTCAATATTAAACATATTTATGCATATTTGACATTGTAGTAGTACATTATTTCAGGAACTGTTTATTGTTTTATGATACATTCAGCTACATTCTGTACAACATTATTATAATGTTGATCACTTATGTTTGAATTACTGAATAAAATATGTTTAGATCAAAGCAATTTTAAACGTATATTTTTTTATTATAAATATAGGGTAAGACTAAACTTTGATTGCAAGAATGGAAACATAAACTAAAAGTGACATGACAAATAATGACATAAATTTGTACACTCACCTCCTCCAGGACCCGGATGTTTAACGTTAATATCTGTAATGCTTACTTGTCCAAATATTGACCAAAATAAACTGTAAAAGGTCTGCTTTAGTCTGAAATAACACAATCTCATAGTATAATAAATAGTTGTGAGGCAGTCTGAACAAAATGCTACAGAAACATGAATAATAAAACGCGTGTTTCAGTCTGAAACACCATCTCACAGAACAATAAATACTTATGTTTCAGTCTGAATATGTTACAGAAACTTGAGTTTCAGTCTGAAACATGAGTTTCAGTCTGAAACATAGTACAGTAAATAGTTATGCTACAGTCTGAAAAAATGTTACAGAAACTTGAATAATAAAACTCCTGTTTCAGTCTGAAACATAGTACAATAAATAGTTATGCTAGTGTGTCTGAACGAAGTGTTACAAAAACTTGAATAATAAAACGCCTGTTTTAGTCTGAAGTAACACATCATAGTACAATAAATAGTTCATGCTGTACTACAGTCTAAATGAAATGTCAAAGATTTTCTTATGGTATAACGTCTGCTTCTGTCTAAAATTATAAGAGGAAAAAGAAAAAAAGAAAAGAATGCCTGCTTCAGTTAAAAATGAGTTATCACAGTAACAAAAAATAGCACGACCTCTGTTCAAGTCTGAAATTACATCAAATGAATCTTCAGATCAAAAGTTATTTTGTACTGTTAGAGTTAAAAGTAAATGAATTATTAACATCAGTTTCTGTTGAAAACAAAGTATTATTGTAAGAATTCTTCACAGCAGAAAGTGCCATATTCCACTAACAAATCTCATTATAAAATATTGCATACTTATGTGATCATACTTTATATTAAGATAGAAATTTATCTAAAAACAGGCCAAAGCATTGAAATCTGGATGTATAACGACATATGACTTTAATAACTGTATAATTCAATCGTTTAGAATGTGTACACATACCCTTGGAATGCTTCCGCTGCGTACACGAACACTGTATGTCCGTTCATGGTCATTTTTATTCGCTGCGTACCATAATACCAATACAGATTATGAAGTCCAACCATGAACGAGAACAGTACCTGTAAACAAAATAGTTCATGGTCAACATTCAGCAGGTAAAGGGTTAACCATTTTTCATACACAAATCTCTAGTAAAGATGTAGGTATTAAAGACGGCATTACATTAATGTATGAACTAAATTTTTATAAACATAAGAAATGAATAAATAAAGAATTATTATAACAACAAGATACTAGTATAATGTATGTTAAAAATTGAATGTTGATCCCAAAAACCAAAAACCAAAAAGATTAGCCTATACAATGACATGTGTACTCTGTCTTGCGATAACTAGCTTCTTTTACATTTTCTTGTGCTAATAGGAAAATTGTTTTTGTACTTTGTAAATCTTATAAAAATAAGTAAGATCGCCGTGTTTTTCTTTCATGGTGACAATATATCATAATGAGAGGATATCAAAATGAGATCATATCGTAATTTAGAAGATATCAAAATGAGAGGATCTCGTAATGAGAGGATTTCAAAATGAGATGATATCAAAATGAGAGGATCTCGTAATGAGAGGATATCAAAATGAGAGGATATCAAAATGAGTGGATATCAAAATGAGAGGATATCAAAATGAGAGGATATCAAAATGAGAGGATATCAAAATGACATTATAGAAACAATGATATCAAAACTGACCAGTGTGAAGAGCACCATGAATCTAGTGATATCACCGATCATTCTGCCGAGTGATATCTGCAGAGGTCCGAGTACCTCGAACGCCGGCATGAGGTAGGTAGTACGGGCAAAGCTTATCACATTAGCAATGGCAAACAAGACATCTGAAACTATCTCAGGGTCGTCCATCTTCCACTTGAAACGAGCTGAATAATGTGAGATAAAGATTACGTGTTGTAAACACAGTATGGTTACCTTAAAGCCTCTATATTTTGATTACCTTAAAGCTAATTATGACTTAAGATGTTATGAAACAATTGTGTTAAAGTGTCTCCCTTTTTTATAATAAATTAAGGGGAGATTATTACTGAACTAGTTTCGCCACAATAAAGACGGAGTTATCACTGAATTTTCTTTTCTTTGACTAGATCTACTTCAGCAAAACCCTTGTACAGAATTAAGTCTACAGAAAGTATATTTCTTGTCTTACAGTATATATTATATGAAAGTAATTCAAGATATTGTATTCACATAACCTAATACATTTATGATACAGTACTCCTTTTATTTAAATATTTCAAGAAGAAAGGTTTTATTTGTTTGATGTGTATATTCCGATCGTATAAAATTGTAAAGTAAATGTTTAAAGTAAACATTTTTATCATAAATCAAGCTTCAAATTTACATATATTGATATATGTATAATGGAGCGCACCAACGCATGAAATATAAACTCTCAATTCAATTTTGCAAAGGTAACAAAACCATATTATTTGAACGTAAAATGTCTGTCTAAGACATTACATAAGAAACTAACTGGCAGATGCATGCATTTGCAACAATCCTATGCTAAAAAACGAGAAGAAAATAATAATTCATAAGTTACTTAGAACATTTATCAAAGCTGGCATGATATGTCAAAAAAATGATAACTGTATTAGAAATTCACAATTTCCACATCTGTCATTCTCTGATATATCTGACGGAAACTATGACGTATATAGCAGACCCAGTAAATTGTGAACCACAAATAAAAGGCGATATAAAAACGCTATAATAGCAGCTTTAAATTAAATGAAAAGTTAGTCAGCTATCTGCGTTTTCATTGAAATATCTGACATTATATTATAATTGATATGCATTTTGAAAGTATGTGAGTCCTACTCGAGGCAATGTTAATGTACAAAAAAGTAGAAAATTATTTCTCAAAAAGAAATTGTCAAAAAATGATATTGTAACACAAATCGCTTACATGCTTCCATAAAATAGTTTCTTGGATGATTTTTGGAATCTTTGATTTCATCGAGCAATAAGTTGAAGTGTGAGTAATTTCCCTGCAATAACAGGGTACGTGCCCGTCTCGTACCATTGAAATAACTGCAGAAAACAACAACATAAATGACGTGCACAGAATATCACACGATAATCACTAAAATCTTATGAAATTGTAATATATTAAAAAAAAGTTACTGATCTTAAATGTTGTGTTTTTAAAACAATGTTGGAATTTATGGAATGATAGATTGTTTAAGATTATAGTGTATTAAGATTATCTTTAACTTGAAAATTGTCAATAGAATAAGTATCAAAACAAATTACAACTTCGTGATCATTGTCATTTAAGTCCTAAGATTCGCCTTGGTTGTCTGCACTGTTTGTTATTCAGTCAGCACAAGGTTTGACCTATTATCTACAAATGAAGATATGAGTGGTTATGTCAAGATTATAAGATTGACAATTCCAGTCAAGATATTTAACGCTGGAAAGGTTAATCTACGTCAGACTCAGTATCATGTTTTTTTAGAAGTGCCAAACACTAACGTGTTACTTTGGACTTACATGACATATTCTTTATTCAGATTGGATAAGGATTTACGTGTCGGCGTCTAATACGACATATTCTTTTGACAGATTGAATTAGGACTTACGTGTCGGCCTCTCATAGACAAATCGATTAAACAGATTGGATTAGGACTTACGTGTCGGCGTCTGATACGACATATTCTGTAAAGAATCGCAGGACGTAGGACGCCAAGTACATTGATAATACACTGTAGTCCATAAAATTATAGTAATTTGTGAAGTAAGACAGACCCCCTGAGCCGTATATCTGTTTACACTCTATCCACAATAAACCTGCAACATAAAGTTATTATTTTATATATTTGTTATTGCTGATACATTAAAACGCTTAGTATGGAGTACAAAGCTGTGAATTGTGGTAATAACTTTTATTTATTGTCATTTCTATTAGTATTTTCCTGTTCCAAAAGTTTGTTTAAAACACACAAATGTTTTGAAAACTTAAATATAACTGGTGTAAGAATTAGGTTCGATTGCAATGAGTACACCACCTTAATTACGTGCGAATTAACAACGGCATTTAAAAAAAATAGAGTTCTTTTCATTTAAAGCTTATTTATCTAATGGTACTACAAAAAATGTTACGCTTCGTGGCAAAAAAGAACGTTTTAACCATGGATAAACGAATTTTATTATAAACCTTTATTCAAGTTACAACAAATTCCATAACAAGTTTTAATATTGAGGACAAAGAAGAACTGAAATTAGATTTCTCATACTGAAAAGGTCGGCATATTAAAAATCTCAATTCATTGTAGGTTTAATTTTGTACAGTATGTGAGTAAAGATATTCCAAGAAAACGTCATTCGCCATAATATAAATGTAAAAATTACTTCCCGGCGTTGGTAATGTTTAAATCATGGGTGCAATTTCCCAATTGAAAATCCATTCGTTTGCATTTCCTAATACATTTCGTCGACAGAAAGCAGTTCAAACACAATTACGTTAAATTTTCAACTGTAAATCGGACGTCGGGCTTTATTGGGAAATATCGCATAAATGTCTTTTTGATGGAAAAAATGTGAATTGCAATGCAATTTCGCTATATTCATTTCCCATTGTGAAGATTTCCACTCAAGATCAATATCGTAAATTGCTTCCTTGGAAAACTTGACCTTAAGATTGACAATTCAACCTAAGCATTTCCTTGAAGTTATGAAACGGATATTATATTATGTATTTGAGCCAATCTGTTTGTAGCCAGCTTTAATACAAATATTGTTATATTGTTGATGTTTAAATTTTCGATGAAATATTGGAAAACATGCAGTATTGAGTCATTAGAATTATTGAATGCCTAATGCATTTTTATTATTTTATGTATAAGATTTTGGTAAAAGTATTAAAATTCCTGATTATCATACACAAAATTTCACAAAAATGTACAAGAACTCATTCATGAATTTAAGGTCGTTGTTTCGTAAACAATGTATTGAATTCAATGGTTTGTGTAGACTAATAACTATATTTAAAACAAAAACCTAAATCCCTAATGAACTCCGAAAAGGGGAAAATAAAATATCTTGCAGGACCGGTTTGACCAAGCCTGTTCACGGAATGTGGTGGTAAATGCAAAGCTAACGTCCTCGCACCCTAGCACCGCACCGGTATTAGATACAACTTTTTAGAAAAAGTGTTATATATGCATAGAGACCATAGTGAAATATCAAATATGTTTATATACGGGAAGTCTTTTTCTGTTAAGAAATGATAAGGTGCATTTGAGTTGCGTTATCTAACAGAGTATGACCGCTCTAAACTATTTTTTTCAGTTAATTCTGTTATACATGTACACCAAGGATACAGAAAAACAGGTCGATAACATTAATAAAGTAAGTAAATATATCGTCTAATTCTCTAGAATCACAGAGGGCAATGTCCAATCATTTGCATCTGAACTTTGACACGATGTCAACCAATCACCGCTAGCGTCTCTAGTTAACACTATGTAAATGATTGGTTTAAGTTAATAACATCGGACAGGTTTGCGCTGGGTTTTTCTTTTCCTTAGCCAAAGAAGACGTTATAGTGCTTTAATGTTTTTATTTCTAAACTCATCATCACCCGACCCATTAATCTAGTAAATTTTTAATCTTTGCCGCGCCCAAATACTAAAAAAACATGTAAAACGATTTAGGAATTGTATTTAATTAAGTATGCATGTGTTTTTTAAGTTGACCCCTTTTCTGACATTTATCTTCTTTCATAAATCATGTATACTTTGGAATACAAAAATATTACAAATAGATAAAAGGGGTTGAATAAATTATTTTTGTATCATTTACTATTATTTAAACTAGACTTGTACAACAACTTTTGCGTTAGAGAGTGTTTCTCATGGACTTGTTATATTTTACATACTACTGTTCGTAATGAACATTAGAAAAGCTTGTATTGTAAGATGTTGGCATGTGCTCCGAGTTATACCATACTTTTGGGACTAAACTACAACATTCAGCTTACGCGCATGTGTGCCGCGACTTGTGGTATGGCTTCATTTATGATTAACAAGTAGATTAAACCCTCATTAAATGCACACACAGAGAGATTGAACAAAACATATAGTGTAATTATAATATATTGATATAGCACTTACCTAATATCCAAAATACAATACAAATTTGTACATGTGTTAATAAGGTGCTTGCTGGTCTCAGTGTTTCCTTTAATAAACTCTCAATCTTCTCTTCTCTAAAACAAAAACAAACTTCACGTGTAACACAAACGTGACAAATGCACGTGACATGTCATAAATATAACAAAATTCTTATCGTATTAATAGTCTTGGCAAAAACGCCTAATTTTCACAGCCACGTATGACAATCTTGTAAACGTAATATTTCATTTTCAAATAATTCAAATGATATTATTATAGTAAGGCAAAGATTTGAACGTTAGCCTGTTATGTGTTTGTTTGTTTTGTTTGTTTGTTATTTTTTGTTGGTTTTTCTTGTTGGTGTCTTTTTTTTGTCTCTCTTTTTTCAGCTAAATAACAACTTTTTTATAAGAATTGTAGGAAGGAAGAAAATATAGCCGTAAATATAACAACATAACTAGAAATCACCGATGCTTATATAAAAGATTGACAACATATAAAAGAAGAACTACAAATCTTATCATGAATCCCCGTCTCTTCTGGTTAATTTTGACATTTCAGACGTAACATTTCATAGTAAAATCATTGTTAAATGATCTAGAATGATCTATTCGTCTAGCCAGAAATCAAATGCAACAATAAAACCCCGCTTGAATAACATATTGAAATAGGGGAAATTACGGATACAATATCCAACCGTATATGTCGTATATCATTTAAAGAAATATCGAATTCTTACGTTATTTCATTTCACAGTACAGGAACAGCACAGGAATTTCTTTAAATATGATTGCCATTCTTCTGTCTTGAACGATCAATCTCTTATTTAAATTTATTTAAGATGTTTAAATGACTATCGTTAAAAGTAAGATCAACCCTATACTATAAAGTCTTCGGAATAGCAAGTGGTAAAATAACGGCCTCTATGATATAAAACAATACTTATACGATACACAAATATTTTAGATACATCCCGAAAGTATATGATAACTCTGAAGTACCTAAATCAGCTTCTAATATACCCCTGTGACATACTATCGCACGGAACTACTTTTTTTGGAAGAGATCACTACGATATATAACATAAGTTCACAACATCAACTATGTTTGTACTATATCCTTGAAATATATATATCAGCAATCAACTTCGCATTATAACTTTGAGATACACAATAACTCTTCACTACATACAACACTTTTGAAATATAATTATACTGTACATAAAACCATAAAACCTAAATGTAGTTTTCGAAAAGAAAATCTGTGTAAATTATCTGAAAAATCGCCAGAAAGTGAAACAAGCATTTCTATTGGCTAATGCTGCTCAAATTGATAGAATCCGATCATAGATTGGCTGGTCCAAATAAGGATGCTGAATCTAACTATTAGTAACGAAAATATAAAAAAGTAAGGAATAATTAAAATAGCAAAAAAAAAAAGAATTATGTTAAGTATTAGGATTCAACAACATAACTTATTTATGACTGATGACGTAAAATACATTTAATAAACAATATAAATATAACAGCAATTAACTATCAAATATTTTTTATATAACCTTGTGACAGCACAAAATTCAGTGTACTTCTCAGTTGAGAGACCCGAACTTACTCAGTAAGATGGGAGTAATGTGCGTCTTTCATGTCCCTGGTTGACCGTATAGAGACATTACCCTCGGACAGCCGGAATGTGGCTACAGCAAGTAATATAAGGAAACAAATATGGGAAGTTGTGTGAGTGAAGAACTTTGTCACAGGACATCGCATAATGGAACCAAGCTGAAAAAATATTACTTTTATTATTATTATTATTATTATTATTATTATTATCATTATTATGATAATTATTATAATTATTATTTTCATTTTCATTTTTATTATTTATTATTATTATTATTATTATTATTATTATTATTATTATTATTATTATATTATTATTATTATTATTATTATTATTATTATCATTGCTTTCATTTTGTTTTTATTTCTTATTTTAGGTTTAATTAAAGATAATAACTGATACCATGGTCTCCTAGCCTAAATAATGTCTGCAATGTAATCCGAATAATGATAACTGAAAGTGTAATACTAAATGCCGATGATTTAAACCAATAAATAAATACATGTATATTTCCATTCATATTTTTCATATTTATATTGTATTATTGTATTGCCAAGTACATATAGCTGTAGTTATAGACAGAAATTCTAAAGACATAACAGTTCATACCTTTGAATTAGGAAAAATAACATAAACTGCACACAGAAATGGTATAGCTGGCAGGAATAAGATAGCATAAATACTCTCTCTTAGCCAGTTAAATGACTGAAGGAAGCCCATCTCTGAACCGTACCATATACTGGTCATATGTTGCTGACAGTTCGGATGAGCAACAAACTGAAATATGAATAACAACAACTATGTAATAGATATAGCCTATAGTTATAAAGTAATTGTTTTAATTGATCAAACTATAGTAATATTGTTGTGCAAATTGTCAAAATGTCAGTGTACAAACAGGGTCTTTCAAATAGAAAGACCCTGGTGCAAGTCAAAGGAAATTTGACAAACTATGTACGGAATGGAACAGCACGGGTTTTGTGAATGGATATAGCCTTTTATTATCAAAAAAGAAAATACTAAATATGAACTCACTACATTTATACGGGAATGTTATACATAAAATATATTATATACTAAAGAACTCAGCCGGAAATTATTTAGTACGGTTCTACATTGTAACTATTTTTCTAATCATAATTGTCCTGAAATCACAAGTTAAGGCAACTCTAGCACATAGCCAAATTAACAACAATAACAATATATAAAGTAACTTTATTTTAAATTGTTTTTTATTTATTATTATTATTTTATTTTTATTTTTTTTGCTTTTTAAACTATTGTTCTTGTTGTTTTTATTTTCTAAATATTTTATTAGACATAAATTTCTTTTGCCCAAATGTCATATGTGTAAGTATGATTGTTACAGATATAGTCCGCGACTATATCTTATTTTAATCAATGAATCTTAGCTTCTAATACCAAACGAAAACAAGCCAAAGCAAATAAGAATAATCAAAACAGTAAACGTTTGATATTCCTTCAAATACTGTCAATCTTCAATGACGAATGAATTGACTGACGTCAACAGAAAATGGAAAACTCTCAATGTTTTGAAACAAGCTACTGGCATATAAGAGCAATGCCCCTAAATGTTTATATATATATATCAAAGTGGAAAGTCTTCTCTATTTAAGAAAAAGAAAACAGCATTTTTTATTCCGTTGTATAAAAGAAATCTTTGCATGTGTACTTCTGAGTTACTCATATTCTATATGAAAATTAGGCGATAATGATAGCAAAAGCTAAATGAAAGAATCCAGAAAGTGTTTATTATTCAGTGTGTTATATACACCTTGCGTTCTTTTTAAAACCGTTACTAGTCTGGGTATTTTGAAATGTATCTTAATTTAAATTATTCTTCACACAAAATTAAAACATGTTTGGTTCATGACGTTCTCTTATTTTTATATTCATTTTTGTTTGGACGAATTCCAAGAAAAAAAGAAATATCGGATATTTTATTGTTTGATTTTGCTTAATGAACGAATACTGAATGGCGATGAATTGTTTCAAGATTAAACATTTTTAATTGTTTTATAATGTTCACTGTTTAAAGTAATCCTTTTCGATTTTTAAATATCTATTAAACTAGATTGTTTAAAATTCGTCAATAAATGACAAAACAATCTCAATAATACAACTTTTAACTTAGATACTAAATACTTTTTTGATAACTTGGAATCTCTAAATGTAATATCGTCTGCTCTTTTATTCAATTATACAAAACAAGATAACCGCTTTAAAGCATCAATTAGATTTGATTACCTCCAATAAACCGTAAATCATAGCATAAAGGTGACTGAGAAGTTAAGCGTTTCCTTCGATTTGTAAGGTCTTTGACTGCAAGCAACACTGCTTGATTTATTGATTCAGTGCAATTTATGAAAGCGAGAGCGCATGCAGTTATTGCTTCCTTTATTAATTGGTCTTACACTCCAAGTGCCTTCATAACTCATTTTAATTGATACTTTTTTCGACGCGAAGACTTATAACTAGGAAATCAATGACTGCAGACGACATGGGTTGGAAATCTGCACTGTTTGTTATCATTTGTACATTTGATTTGTATTATATCAATAATAATAACTAATTTTATTGCCATACCTTTTTCTCCTGATACCGGATAGCCATCTTTAGCCTGGCTAGTGGATCTCGCTTGCCATTGTCAGAACAACAGTCACTGCCCTCACTAAGAACCGCCTCAACCTCTTGTGTTCCACGACATAGGTCCATCAATTCACACGCAAAATTCATACATTTCTCAACCAAGCTGAGGTATTCGCTCTGTTGAAAGTTGATAGATTTTCATTAAAAAGAATTATACAATAATGTATATAATATGTCTAACATAAATATATATATATATATATATATATATATATATATATATATATATATATATATATATATATATATATAAATATATATATATATATATATATATATATATATATATATATATATATATATATATATATATATATATATATATATATATATATATATATATATATATATATATATATAATCGGCAAAAGTGATAAATAAAAACACTTACTGAAAGGCAATGCTTGATATCTTAATCAAACAATTTCTGAGATGATAAAAGAAGAACTATATTTGATCCTAGTAATATAAAATAGAGGTAAGTTGTTCGTTATTGTTTCTAAAACTTTTGAATGGAACTTAACATAAAAATTGTTTTGCAAAATTTAATAAATTGATTTACATTTTTTGATGTTTTATATATCTTATTTATATATCTATTTTTTGTAAAATACGATATTGCGCGTTTAAATTATTTGACAATATTTTACTTAAAAAAATCATTTTAATGCGCATGCAACATTCTAGCTTCTTATGAAATTGTCTTAGAGTAAATTTCCTACCATATTAAAAACGCTCACAATATCCATTAATACATAAATTAACTTTACAAACATAAGCATTACATGAGATGTTATGAATTAATAAAGAAAAATATTTTATCTAACTTACAAGATTTGAATGCTCTTGCGCACAAAGTGTGTTTGCTTAATTCAAGTCGCGCTGCCCTTTATATTGTTAGAACCGGAAACATGTAAGTTTGCTTAAAGTTCGGGTGGCTGAATGAATATACTTTCAAATTATTAGAAATTTTATACGACGCTGATTGCAAACTTAGCATGCGAATGAGCAGTTACCTAAATGAAATTGCGGAGTTGTTTCATGACTATATGTCTAATACACGTTGTCTTACGTTATGTCAACATCTATTTAATAATTATCTTAATTATAAGTAAAGAAAACAAATTTGTAATCTTGTAACACGTAAGCATATTTTAGTTGTATGACGCAGTTAACTACGGCATTACATGGTTCTATTGCAGTTTGAGAAATACTAAAATTACAGATAATATATTTTTATTTCACTAAATTATCGGGTTTGACTGGTGTGCGTGACAAGCAAAGAAATATTGTATTTCAAAAACAAGTAGGTAATGTGTCACATATAATTAATGTTCTGTCTTTTGGAAGGATTTGATTATATGCCTGCTTTATATCACGTCATTTATAATTACTAATAAATACAACGAAAATGATCAGTGGTGAACGCCCCCCTTCTACTAATACGCTTTAGATAAAGGTATAATTATTTGTATTCCTTATGTTATTATTATACAATTATATATGTAATTAAACCTCAAATGTAATGTCTACTTTTTTAGATTTTAGAAAAGGGGAGTGTGAGGAGAAAGGGACGCGAAACACTCCTTAAAAATGTTACATAAATTAAACAGAAAACAAATAACAACATCAGAAACTTGTATTTTGAAAACTGTTAAATTTAAATTCATTACTTGTATTTTGTTATGATTGTTTTATATTAATGTACATGTGTTATTTAATTTTGGACAAATTCAATAAAATAGCAAATAAACTGCAAGCGGTGAGTGAATATGAGGAGGCAAAGATGTATTGCAAATATAATACTTGCATTCAAACATGAAAATATATTTAATAGTTTGTGACCAAGTAAAATACTAGAAAGGTTTAAAACAGATGAAATATAAACATCATTGATTTGATATTTTCTGAAATTTTATACATTTTGATTATTTTAGATTGTGGTCTTCTATCCATTTCGTACGTTGTTTAAGACTAATAGCACGTTTTCACTTAATTATGACGTAATTAAGGGCATCATATTGCAACCAACACATATTTTTTTCATATTTTATTTCTGTTTGCGTGCCTACCGTCTGCTTAAGCCTGTTTATTAATTTTGATATTTGAAGAAGTATGAACTCAAATTTACCTTTGTCTGAGCGCTTTTATGCGTATGTTCTTTCAGCTAGACCCCTAAACACAACAAGTAAATTATCAATAAAATGAAGCTACCTAACCCCTTTGCATGTGCCAAACAAAATCTATAAAGTGCAAAAAATTCGAAGAAGGAGCATTGGAAATACATTGATTTGGACTGTAAATAGTAGTCCATCAGACGGTCGGTGTTGCCTTGCAGCTAACCCAAACACTGTTGCTACTGGTCAGGTTGAATTTATCAAAGCCGAAAAGAAACTCCGGTATAAGGTTTAATGAGCAGTGTTTAATTTTTTCTTGACCTGCTTCTCATATCCCCGATACTGAGAGGGTCTTTCTATCTTAACCCCTAGGCTGAAATTTCTTGATTTCACTCTGCCTGTATTCACACCAAGGTTGGTCTGAAGTGGTATTTCGATTTTGAATTATCTAAAATCAGCAATACACGGTTCCGAAAACAAAGAAAGTTACATCTTGAACATAAAATTGCCAGGGTAAAACGGTATTTTCAAATCGGTATCACTTGAATAATTACATACATCGGTTGGTCAAAAAGGAAACCTTGAGGAACACTCAAAACAGCAAAATAACAAATGTTGCAGACTCGGTTTGATTGAACCAGTTCAAGGACAGTAGTTGTAAATGTAAGCTACCGTCCACGCTCTCTAGCACCGGTTTAAGCAAAATTCAACATTGAAACATGAAATGACTAAATTGATGGGTAAAAATTGCTATGTCAAATCAGTTTATGAAACAATATTTCATAATGTTGATAAAAAGAACTTTTTTTCACTTACTAATTATATCTATATATTCTTATGTTGCCTCATATGTCAATAAGGTTTAAAAAACGAACAAGAAACTTTAAAATCATATCATGCGAATATATTTTACATTTTAACAAAAAAATGTTCCATTCTTGAAGTTTTTGGGATATTTTTTTTAAATCTATTTGTAGAATGGTTTCAGAACAATAGAAGAATAAGAAAAAGAACACTTTGTATCAGAATATTTGCTTTAAAGTATATACAAAAATGTAACAAATTGTTAAGAAAGTTTAGCATCAACAAGTTCATAAAGTAATTGTTGAATAAGCGATAATTTTAACAATGCTTGAGTTTATTAAGGCATCTATACGGAAATAATAATTAATCAATACTTCATGGGAGATAGATTTATGACAAAACTGTTATAAAATAAGATAAAAGATCATGAACAATAATTTGCCAATATAAAACATATGTTTTACAAGCTCGGTAATATTTCCGACTTTCTCCCCTCTAATCCCTCTTCCATGGAGATTAAAACATGATAGGAGTTCCTCTCGTAAATATCCTCTGAGGAATTGCTTTTGCTTTGTTTACCCACAAGCCAACATACAATACACTATCAATTTCTGAAAATTTGATATTAATTTGATAGGAAAGCTAATTAACAAGAAGAATACACGTGCACTGAGAACGGCGTCGGAGGTAGCACGTGTTGTTTGTTCATGTATACATCTTCTAGAATAAACATAAAATCGTGTTTCCATGCCATTGTTCACATTCCTGTAGCATATTTCAGCAATGGCATGGTTCTGATTTATATATAAAAATGAAGCTATGCAATTAATTATTATCAATATTATCATATTTCTGGCACAGACCGTGCATATTATATATAGTTTTATCAACTGCAATGAAATAAAACATAACTGGCACGTGATCTCCGTGATTGCTGCAATTTTTCGTTATGCACTTACGAGTTTAGTGTACAGATGGTTTATTATAAAGTTATCAGGAACATTACGTTTCCTTGTTATTAAGATAAAGGTCAAATCATATGTGCAATGAAACTGTTCCATTATACGTCATTTACCTCTTGTATTCCATTCGCATGTTCTGAATTATCTATTTGTATGTAAGGGTATTCAAGTGATTTTAAGATGCGAGTTTCCAGCATATATTTACAAATAATATAACCATTTTGTTTTATTAGATTTAATAATATACAACTAATATAACCATTTTAATTTATGAGATTTAATAATATACAACTAATATAACCATTCTAATTTATGAGATTTAATAATATACAACTAATATAACCATTTTAATTTATGAGATTTAATAATATACAACTAATATAACAATTTTAATTTATGAGATTTAATAATATACAACTAATATAACCATTTTAATTTATGAGATTTAATAATATACAACTAATATAACCATTTTAATTTATGAGATTTGATAATATACAACTAATATAACCATTTTAATTTATTAAATGTATTACAATAACCAACAGCACAAAAACGTTGATAGTTGTCATATATAGGAACTAGCCTGACTATACTATTCTGTGTAACATTATTAGCTGATTGCAAATTATTTGAATCCAAGTAAAATTTCTAGAAAAGTATACCAATTATATATATTCTTTTCACAAGTCAATTTGCTTACTTTGGAATCTTACGGGGTTGTTCTTTTATATTCATATAAATGTTATTCATGTTATTCCATGTCAAACAAAAAGCAACTTTTTCATGTATCGATAAGTAGAGGATTGGCTGGGAAATTTTAATATTTTCGTATTTCAAGTTTTTTAATTATCTTTAAATGAATTTTCTGTAAAAATAATCTTGGTAATAAATATCATCATGTCCTGACACATGTATGTTGTACGTATTTAATGTGCTGAAAATATTGGAAGGTTGTTGAATATATACATGTGTCTATGCACTGATTTATTTCGAATTCATAATGTCTTATCATGTCATAATATGCTCTAGACTTTTTGCTTTTTTATTGTTGTTGTATTTAGGTTTTGTCTATTTAGTAATTAAAGTAATGAAATAATAAAGAAACAAACTTTTATCCTTCAACGCATTAGAAATTAAACTGATATTTTCATTTATTCTTGTTTGCAATATAATACTTACATTTCATAGCATTACCTTTGGATGTTATTCGAAGATGATTCCGTTCTTTTCCCGCAGATGTGAGTTATGCTCTTTGAAATTAGACGTTGAAAATAAGGACTGAACTATTTATTATAATGCTTACCTTAAATTCTTTTTCTATTTCAGCCAATTTCATCATTTCTTGCCGCAACTCAAACGTTGTCATGATTGGGTCCGGGCTAGACAGGGCCATATACGCCGGACTCGCTAGAGCTCGGTATGCATTAAGTCGTGACCTTGATCTTTTGAGTGAATCATAATTCTGTTTTGTCACACAATCGTTGCAGGTGCATGAAATTGGATGTGGTTTTTCAATTCTATGATTACGTGAGAGGAACATCTGTATAATTTCATGATTATTATAATGAGCAGCTAATATAAGAGGGGTTATATCGGGGGAAAATTGACTTTTTTCTTCAGTTCGGAAAAACGCTTCACCAACTCCAAGTCTCTTTAGTCTATCTTCACCGGCCATAAAATTCGGATGTTCAGTTATAATCTTAACAATTTTCGTAGCACCCTTGCTAATTGCGTGAAGAAGTGATTCCTCTATGCAGTTAAAGCTAAGGTTGTCAAGGAGAACCTCAATCACGTCCAGTTTTTCACTGTCGATGGAAATGTGAAGCGCGCTTCTCCCCATGTAGTCAAGACAGTTGACATTGAGGGAAGAGTCATTGGCATCCTCAACAGACTGCCGTAGGACACCCAGGTCACCCAGGTAAGCGGCATTTAGGTATACCCGTTCCTCGTCAGTCAACTGCAATTTTACAAACAAATATGCATTATAATATAGTTTAATGGGTTTTTTAAATAACATATTTATATGTCCAATGATTTTGTTTGAATCTTTACCATATTTTGAACTTATAGATTAAGATACTGAACAAAATATATACATTTATTTAGATTTTTTATACACTATTTTTAATAACTGATGGCAATAATGTACTAGATTATAACCTTAATTATCAAATTTATGACAGAATAAAAATGTACTTTTACTTTTTATGCAATGACTGATAATACAATTATTGCATTTGTCAATCTTAAAGGTTATTGTGCACATTATCCCATTATAATTATAGTTTATGCGAAACATTAGGCATCCTGTGGTTATTTATTACGCAAAACAATAAACAACTGAGTGAATGGTTTTTATGTTTATCTTTTCTACAGACAAGCTTCTTGATTACTAAATCGTTTGACAGTTCAAACAAAGCGAAGATAGATAAGCGATCAAACAAAGAAACGAAATTGAGTAAAGTTTTTTACTGTTTCTTTATTGTTAAATGATTTGATTTCTTATAGTAGTAATACTTTAACAGCAGCAAGCATCAAAGTTTTAGAGATGATTCTGCTTTTGTCAAACGATATGCGTGTTTATGCTCTAAATTCTAGTGAACTCTTCAGGTTTAACAAATTATGTTTTGTTTGCTATGCCATTAGCAACAGATTTATTACAATTATTATTTGGACATATTTTAGAACTTACTGAATAACAGTTTAGCATTGTCTTGAAATATAGACAATTAAAAGAACTATTTGATAAAAGTAATTACTGGTATTTGACAAAATAACACAACCATAATTTTGAAAAATAAATTTGGTGAGCTGTTTGCTAGTATTTTCAATCAAAGAATAGCTACATGTAAATTGACCAATGAAAGAAAACCCACTATGTTTATGCAACGCAATTTTTATTCTTCATTGAAATAAAATATTTCAACCAGAATAAAAAAAGATTGTGTCGTGCATTTTTGATACAGGAATGTGGCTTTATTAAAGATTTATATGCTGGTTTGAATGGTAAATTGCAAAAAGTTCGCAATATACATGCACTTACTTTTTTATTTCATCTAGAGATAAATCACTTTTAAAGATTCATACATTTATCTTTTTTGTCTGATTGAACATTAAATCATTAAATTAAATATGACACAACCGAACAAGGAAATGATAATTTTACTTTACCTGAACATCTTCAAAATTTGTAAAGAGAGACCCCTGGGAAGGCATTGCTGACGACCTTTTGTGGTCCGCCGTCGTACCGTATTCACCGCCCCTGGAAGAGAATTGAACATAGATAAAAATAGTGCTTCAATAGTGGACGAAAATGTACCGAAATTCTGCTTCTGGGGATATTCACATCAATATATTTATCGTATAATGATAACACAATTGGATGATGTCCGTAGAAATCGAAAATAAAGTGGAAATGTGAAATACTATTTACACACATATGTTGTTTTCGTTTTTATGTTTGTATTTTTTGACCACGGAATATTGTACATGTATTAGAATTTGAATAGTCTTTAGTACAGCATTTTTGTCAAATAAGGTATTACAAACTGAAAACAACATAATCAAAAGGTATAAAGAAAGCTTTCATGACATTTCGTCGAAAGACATCTCATCGAATATAACAGTTAATCGAATATGACATTTGATAGAATTGTACAAATTGTAGAATTTGTCAATTAATCGAATTTATTTCATGCCGAATCTTGTCGACAATATGTATATTTTGTCGAAAAATAAATGACAGACAAAACATAAAATACAGGTCAAAATATATGACAGACGTTCTTTATTTTCACTCGGCTCTTCTTGATTATGAAACAGAATTGGCCTTGGTCACTGATGTATATGCCGTATGCATAAGTTGACGTCAATATCTGATGTTATTATTATGTATTATATATAAAATGCCCGTCTGTCAAAAAGGTAACTATACAGAATGATCTTTTATAAATGTCGATTTGTATACTTGTATAAGATAAAATGTCTGTTTCTTAATTAGTACCAATTAGACTAAGCCATTTTCCCAATTGATCAACCACTTACCAACAATGACAGGTACAAGCATTTGAACAATTAGCAAGTTGAAAAAAATGCAATCTTCGCCTTGGCAGCTTACAACAATACGTGCATACATTATCGTTTAGATAGGAACATTGGAACTAAGACTTTGTGGTTAAACAGCATTTTTGTACATTTCCAGAAAGATTTATTTCTTAAAATCTTTTAATAAATTGAAAACATGCCATCCGTAATAGATTATGTACGTAGTTTAATACATTACTTCTTTGACATCGAACGATGCTGTAACAAAAATATTGTATATGTTCCGTGTAATTCTTAATTGAGGAATGCAATAAAAAACTCAATTTCTAAAAAAACATTTGTCTTCATTTTTCGTTTGACTAATTATAGCAGTTGGTGCTTATTTCTTTTACATTAAACATACTTAGAAAATTACTTCACAATGTTAGGCATATCTCAACACCTGTACAGCCAATTTAGTATCTTTTTCACTCAGAAAATATGCTAAATTACGACATTTGTTACAGATATTAATAATTTGTAAAAGTACCATTGTTCATAATTTTACACGGCTGCTTTCAACTTTCTCAGTTTTTGTCATAAGCGATGTAACATTAGTCTCTACTGCTGTAAACATCAATGCTTACTATTAAAATATAATTTGGGTCCAAAATATGAGAAGTATTTGTAAACAATACATAATGTAAAATTACGTTACCAAATTACATGGCTTTTCTTCATAAAATCTATTTAAACCATAGTAAGCTTGATTCAATGGCTTTGTTCTATCAAAATATATACTTGTGACCAAGAAATACCACTTCGATACCACTTTGATAACAGAATACAGTGATGTCTCAGATTAAAAGACATTCGCGGCGTATTGAAGATTGAACAAAATTAAGATTCTGGTCAATGAGCATTACTGTTTTGTTGTTTTATTTCTATCATATAAAACAAACAGAAGAGTAAGGAATCAAATAAATCAGATATACTGTGTTAAGGATTAAACCCTTTTACTAATTACTAATTAAATTTTAACTTATGTGCGGTGTGTTTTGACATATATAGATAGAATATATGTGGTTTGTACACATATTGAAATCATCATTTTCTTTAATGCAAAACTTTAATATATCTGAAAAATGACATTATATCCAAGGTTTTAAATAGCAATTATTTTATAATGCATGGATAGTCAGAATGTTTACATTTTCACATCCAAAATGTTTTCAGGTTCTTTCGTTGAAGTAGTTCAAAATGACAAAAATACGAAAAAAGGAATGTGATCGTAATAATTCTTTAATTACCTAGAATAGAACTTCAATCAAATCTGCTAACAGAATTGGCAGGAACGACTTAACAATTGCTTGTTACAGCGTTTCTAGCCGCTTGAATAAAGCCAATTATTTTAGGCACGTTCTGAAATGAGACTTGTTGATTTGGCTTTCTTAACCAATCTTGTAGAAATGGAGTTAACATGTGACATGGTGAAATAAATGAAATAATCGAGTGCAACTCATTTACTGTGTAAAGATAGGGATAATAGCTCCATTTTCCCGGTAACTATTGACAATGTCTAAAAGTTAACAAGCTTCTCTAACTATATCAAATGAAATTATATGAAAACGGAGGAAGATTGGGAACGCACATAGATGAACTGATGATTTCCGAATATATATGATAAAGTTACATACACACGACAACTGTTATATTTCAATATGTTGGATAAAGAAAAGGTTATTAGGAATTTTAGCATACAGTGGTCTTTTAAATTAATCATATAATAAAATCAGATGATATACGTTCAATATAATGTATTTAAATTATACATTTTGAATGTTTGTCATAGAAAAAGTATGTGACGAGGAAATCAGATATTGATTAAAACCTTCTAGAGAGTTCATATGAAAATTGCTTTAATAAAAAATAAAAACATAACAAATATTATGTAAATGTTTTTACTATCTTGTCGCAATTTTCACCCATTGTGTTGGTTTAACATTGCAAAGCTTGATCCTTCATTTATATATTGCATGATTCCATGTATTATGATTACTTTTCAAATAAAAATTAAGATAATGAATAAACAGTCTCGCTAGTTATAAACTACGAGTATATGCTTTGAATTTGATAATTAGTTTCCACAACTTCAATGTTATGTTATTTTAATTTTTTATTTACTATGTTTCTGTTTTTAGTATAATCACTACTCACGGTAACCGGTAAAGAACCTGCTTTCTCTTTCTTGATGCTCTAAGAACGCCTCTAGCTTTCCACCCTCTTCCGCCATTCATTTCCACTTCAGGTGTCATTAGCGTTCAATATTTCAAAACTCCGTCATTTAAAGTCAATAACAATTAAATTTCAATTTAAGAAAAAAAATGTCTTTGAAAATATTTTATTTTAAAGAAATTCCATCTTGTGAATCAACAATTTTGAAGACGACTGATTTGTTTCCCTATGCGTATTGACTGCTGGCTCTTGTACGACATAAAGATGATAGGAATAGGTTCAAATATGGTGTTTTTCATTTGACGCAAAGGGCGAAAAACAGGAAATTGGCCCATCTCTGTCTGGTAATTGTAGAGGCGCAAATTTCCTTCTCGTGATTTAGATTTATTTAAAATGATTTCATTACAGCCACGAAAATTAGGAATGGTAGAAAAAAAACAAATTTATTTATAAATATAGGAAATTCAATATTTCGTTACAAACAAAATGTTCTCCCTTCGCTGGTCCAAAATATTACTTGGCAATATTCCAACATTACAAATTAAAAAACAACATGACAGCAAATGCTTCAATCTTTGATTTCGAAAATCTTTGAGACCAGGAAAATCATCAAATACGGTATCAAAATTGTGGCAATCATAAGAAAAAAGAGAAATGAACTCTTTTGATTACAAGGTTATACTCATGCTAGCATAAAATTCGTTATTCTACCGACCTTTAGTCACATTCCAATTAATCTTAGATGCAGTTTAAACTTTCGGCTATGACCTGCATATCAACTCATAAGCTCAAAATTGTCTTATATATACGGAATTCCATAAACGACAGCCTACTGTTTACTGTCAACTGCTTATTGTCAACTGCTTACTGTCAACTGCCTACTGTCAACTGCTTACTTTCAACTGCTTAATGCTTACAGCGACTGTTTAATGCTTACTTGATGTTCATTGATGAATGCCAACTGTTACACCTGTCAAATACCCAAAACAGCCTGAAAGTAAATGTTGGCTTTTTACGTACTTCTTCCAATGTGTTTATATGTTACAAAACAGTATTGGTCAAGGAATTACAGTACTCTGTATCATTTATGAAGACTTTGACTGAAACCTTGGGACTCGTTACATTTATACATGTACATGTATAATTCTCGTTATACTAAGCAGAAATATAAGTGTATATCTTTGCAGGCATCTGGAACTTTTCCCAATCATAGACCTGTAAACTTTATAAAATGTTATCAAACCAAATATTACAAGTTTTTTTCTGTCATTGAATCTTGTTCGGTAATTTTGAGCTACCAAATAAAACTGCTTGCTGAATTATTTATACATGTGTATCCCTTTTCAAGCTTGTAAAAGACAGTCATTTAGATACATCTACCATATAACATATATATTATTATATTTGTTCATTAAATGACATTGACCCTACCCTATAACTATAGTGCTTAATGATATTTTTAAACGGAGGACTTGTAATTTTAAGAACGTCGTTGTTTTTACATTTAAATTACAACGGTCAGTTTTATGTTCGCATTTTGAAAATAATGCTATCATATTTTGTTCGAAAATTATCTAGCTAATGGTGCTCAAAACGATTTTCAGACAAAATCATATATACCAGTCACGTCTCGGATTACCAGTAGTTCATTCTGATAGCCGTTAAACGTACTGGGAGAGTATACCAAATCATACATGGAACCGTTTAGTTGTATCTAAAAAGTTAATACTTGTTCTGGTGATTGTAGACCGTACTTCTACAAAGCCCCAAGAAAATGTTACTTCAGTAGATGTTAAAAAAATATTCGACAGAAGCATGATGACTAACATGTCAATTATTGTGTTATAAATTGGAAAGTCGATGCATAATAAAATCATTGAAAGATCTTTGAGTTACGTGGCATTATTATTTAATGCAAAGGAATGTTAGTAATTGTTTAACGATATGATGAACTGCGGTATCCTAAATTTGAGGCCTTCCGCATGTAATTCTTAAGTTTTTGCAGTTTTGCCTATGTTACATTCTGATTTTTATAACTTATGATAAAGGCATTAAAACCACAGGAAAGAAAACAGATCAATCAATATATTGCTGGACGGCTGTCTTTTTATTTCATTGTCTTTAGGTTAACTTGTAAAGCTGTTTTGAAGAGAAATATTGCCAGATATTGGAGCTTCAGGTGTATTTCTTATGGAACTAATAAATATAACGTAATCTTCATCTTCCTAAAATACATACTTTTCGCGATCCTGTGCATTTAAAATTGATGGACTAAGACACTATTTAAATGTGGACAATGTTGAATATTATTTTTTCCAACTTGGTCATGTCACAACATTCAACAAACAAATTTTGCTTCATGGTTAACATATATATAACCATTTTCATTTCATTTTGTCATAATTTTGTTTTCCGGGGAGCTAAACATTAACAAAAATTACAAGAAAATTATGATATTTTATTTTTAAAGAATGTTTTTTATTTACAATTAAAATGAAAAACAAAATACACTTATTGATTATAACACCACATAAAAAGTGTTTAGTCCCAATAATGAGACCAGTAAGCTAATATTTTCTTGTATACACCGTTATTTTAAAAATAAAAATTATTACACGCCAGTAAAAATTCAAAATCTATATAACATATTTGTAAAGTTTCGGGAAGTAATTATATATAAAAGCAGGATTATAATTCAAAGTTCTGTTATGAATTATATAATTGTTATGAGATTAATCATATTAATGTAAATATACTCTGCAATATTAATTGATATACATGTTGTAAGAAAAGCTCTACCCTATCACGATGTCTTAGACCTGTTTACCCTTAGTTGTCAAAACTTCTAGAACCCTGATAGAAATAGTAATGACTTTCATTGGATGATTCTGGCAAATACGAAGGCAGATTTGCTCATTGGTTTTACTTGCGGTAATTGCAAAAAGAAGTAGAAAAAATAACCAACCTTAAAGTTCACTTTTAAGTGTGTTTGTTAACAAGATAATTATAAAAATTATATAAAGGATGGATTTAAAAACAAACTCGTCAGAAAATATATTGTAACATTAACATGATCATTTTGTCTATCAGAAATTTTTAAGTAAATGTAAATAGTTAAGAATCTATTATTTTTCAGAGTTTTTCAATAGCACAATGGCTTTTCATAAAAGTAAAATAAGCTGATCCCAGCTGTAATTTATCACTTCATGTTTGCACTCTTTATGTCATTGAAATATTGAAAGTTTTTGAAACAATTTGAGCCAAGTTTGTCTTTGTTTATGCTTTCAGAAGGAAGCCAGTTAAACTCGTCTATAAGCACAAAAACATTTATGTAGTCCTTTTCCTCTTCCACTGTTATTTCAATATTTTCATACAGGTGTATTGGTTCTGTTACTTGTCTGTGAAGTCAATGAAAGTATAGGCTGTTCCTCCATTGAACTGTTTCTGTCAGATTTATCATCCTCTGTACTGGAATAAAATTGGTTCTATAATTAACCTTCAAAGCACATATCTTTGCAACATAAACTATCAAGAGTTGCAATCAACTTAACATAAATGCATAACATAACATCTAATAAGGAATTCCACATTTATAAGCTATAACTAACAGCCAATGAAAACTGAACCAAAATGATCTCGTAAATGAACTCACACATGTTTGATTATAAGAGAATGTTTAGCCTAAATTTCACCAGTGATTTCACCAGTATATTACAGATATTCTACTAGAAATGTTGTCAAATGAAAGTTTAATAAACTATGAAATTCTAAATAAATAGTGTTGACATAATGGTCCAGATCTCCGCCTCTCAACCGAGGAAAAGTGGGCTCAGGCCCGTCAATGTTGATTGTTGAACACAGATTCTTTGTGAATAATTTATTATTAAGTTGATTTACCCTAAAATGAGTCCTATATAAACACCTGTGCAAGAGGCACGTGGAACCATTTCATAACATAATCAAAGCAGTGTGCAATGGTGGGACATACACAAGTCATTGCAATGAATTCGAAATTACAAATTATTAGGCTATAAAATAATCCTTTTTAATTTACTTACCATTGTTTTCCGCAAAGTTTACCTTCAACAAAATGGCGGGCGCACATGTATGTGTACATTCGGAATACTTCTATTTGATCCATACATAGACTTAGACTGTCAATAAGCAGTTAGCAGTAGGCAGTGAGCAACAGGCTGTCCAGTTAGCAGTAGGCAGTGAGCAGTAGGCTGTCGTTTATGGAATTCCGTATATATAAAGATAGGTTGAACGAATTCAGAAAAAAATACATAAAAACATGATTAAACTACATCTGTATTACACGTACTTCTACGACTCAATGAAGATACTTGCATTTGATGTTAACAGTGTCTGTGTATTTGTTTGTTATTTCCGAGGCAGATTGTCAAAATTAAGCTGTTAAAAATGGAAATATGATTTCTTGTACATCGGTAGTTTTAAATGCTAATTATTACTTCAGTCTAGATTTCATAAATTATCACCAACATTTGATTTTGAAATTATACAGTAAAAATAATTTTATATAATTTTCGAGTTGGTGATAACCTTTGTTAGAGCATATTAAATGACGTGACACAATAAAATAAATTTTGTATTTTTTTTTAATATAGCTGTAATACATAAATGTAATCAAAACACAATTTATACCCATTCAGATATAATAGTTATAATAATTCAATGGTAAGCAATACTGTATAGTATAGTATATAAAAAACACTCACAAGTTCACGGCTACTCCTCATGAATGAAATTCCTATACTGTCATGTACATCCATTCTTTGAGAATTTAAGAATGAAAAGAGATTATAACAGTATGATGCAGTTGCTCAGATTATGTCAAATTATAGAGATATAGGATATGTTATATATAATCACATTGATGAAGACCACACGTGCTCTTTAAATTACCTCTTTTTGCATTTTACTAATAGTTCGTTAGATAGGGCTTAAGTTCAAGTACGTGAATTTATGAATTGCATAATTTTAAAACTTTAATCCCTTTCCGGTTCAAAAACCCAATTAAACGCATTTTTTCAGTGAAAAAAGACATTGACGGAGAGAAATACACTTATGTAACCTTCAAATCAAAAAGGTTTACACATATATATTTTCTTTATAAGTTTGATGGTTTCGTAGGGAAAAAAAACGCTCCCAACAACAAAAAGGATTATCTAAACTGTTAGTGACTCGGATCAAAAGAAACGTAAAAATGCATCCACATAAAACGGCACGTGAGCCTTTGATTTGTTTAGATGCACATATGTTTTATGTTATTTGAAAATGCATTTGTTTTCATATAGCGCCTTTAACAAAGAAGATGTCGATACACCTTCAAACATATGAAGTTTTGTATTAATTGGTTATTTGAAACATGTATTAAAAGCGTTATTTTTGTTGTGGCGAGATAAAATTCTATATACATACTATACAAGACAAAACGTGTATATACATACTATACAAGACACTACGTATAATGAATGGTATAATGAAAGTATTCCATAAAAATCAACTTATTAAACAAAGAAGCAAAATATAGAGTTATAAATAAATAAAGTCAATGAAATCAGATTATCTATTTTAGTATCAAATAGCCATATACAGCAATTTTACTGGATTAAAAATACTTAAAAAAAACAATAGTATCCACCAATCATCCAATGAAGACCTCTGAAAACTAACCATTCAGTCGCAGCTTGTTTTACTTAGTATAATGTATTTATTGCAACGTACATGAAATAATATCTACAAACAAAGAATTATTACTCTCAGTTCTTTTATTTCATTCTTTTAACAATGAACTGTTTGAAGGAATACATTTATACACATGATTTGAAAATCAAATATACTCATTCATTCATTCATTCATTTATTCATTCAACCATTCATTCATTCATTCATTCATTCATCCATCCATCCATCCATCCATCCATCCATCCATCCATTTGTCTCTGCTATTTTACAATTACATGATACGTCAAAAGACGAAAAAAGTACTCTTTATAAGGGATGTTTTACCTCTGTACCTGGGAGACACCGCTAAGTAACGAAACATACAAGTAAAGTCCTAAAACACTATGTTTTGTTGTGCGGGAATTCTAGCATCTCACATAGCTATGTTCAAGCTGAACATAGTAACGCAACAACGTCAACAATCCCAACAACGTGAATTATATGACAGACATGATTTGAAGCTTGCACGCTATATCAATGTCCCTAGATGAAGAAGAAAATATTAGTTTGAAAACTACAATTATAATAGCCCTGGCACAGAAAACGGCCAAAACTTCCAAAAAGGGCATTATGTGTCTATGTGATTTTTATGTCTTAATTTGAAGTTGCTATATTTTATGGTTACAAAATGAATATTTAAAAGTAATAACCAAATTACATGTTCGGAAAATGTCAACATTTAAACATTCAATTACCTATATAATCAAACATTAAGTACTCTGTATTGGCATTCATGTTGCAAATAAAATTCCGGAAAGATAAATCTCTAAACGTACTGAATCATGCAGAATTATAATACAAATGATGAAGTTTGTTTCAGAAGTACTAGTAGTACAAGTTTTAAAAACTTTCATCTTATAAGCTAGATAAAACAAGAGGCGTAAAAGCATAAGATATAAAATCCCGTGTAATTCACATTAAATTATAGTACTTTGCTAATGTCAGGTAATGTTGATCAAATAGTGCTGCCTTACGTTACACTCAACGATATGAAAAATTTCCGAAAAGTGGTGATAAAATATTTACTTATATTTATATGTTTAGATTGTGATAAAACATATTGAAACATCAATTCAGACATATTTGCTGACGAAGTTGTATGCCCCAGTCCTTTGTATTAGAACTGTTTTCAGTTCTAAACAGTACGTGACATTTGATCTTAACAATTACTTCATACATACTGTATCATTCTCTTAACAAACACAAAATAAGCTGTTTATGTCATCTCTTTCAACAATTGACATATTTCGTTTCAGTAACAGGAGCAAAGAAAATTATTTCAAACACATGTGCATACATTTGTAATCATTTAAAACAAATGACTTTCATCTTTCAAAAAGAATAGCCATGGTTATACTAACCTAAAACCTATATACGAAATGTTTTTTTTCCTTCTTTTTTATAATTTTTCCTATCCTGCTTCCATGTCAAGTAATAATTAGTTGCAGAAAATAGTAATCTTTATCATACAATCACATTGATAACAAGTATGCAACTGGTAGTTGAGCTAAATGCAAAAACAAATTGAACCTGTGTAAAAGAAAAAAAATCATCAAATTTATTTTAATCGACATAATGTAAATGTTCTAGTAAAACAACCATTTAAACATGCGTTTGGTCGTACATAATTCGTTTGAACCGTGTGTGAAATTAGGATATTATCTCAATTCATTTTTGATAGCCTTGGGAATAATTGTATTTTCGAAAGATCAAAGCCGGATAGTTTGAATTTGTAACATATTTACCCCTGTTTTATCACACATCTTCTTTATCAAGTAAAACAAAAATGCAGGTTCATAAAGAAATCATTTAATCTACCGTCTTTTATCTGAAACATTCTTCACAAAAGTTGTGAGGATATAATTCAAATTACATTGTGATTAAAGTTTGAAGCATGTATTGTAATAAAACCAAAGAACTTTGTGTGTACGTATATTGGGATAATCGTGTATTTTCTTTTTGATCAAGTTTTACAGCTTTATGGATAATGCTTTCCTGATCAAAATCATTATATTGCTTAGTTGTTAACATCGTTAAGTTAACATCGTTGAATATTCAGTAACTTAGATTCTTAAATATTCAAGAACATCCGCATTCTCTAACATTGAACAATGTTTTTGAAATCAATTAACATCTGTTTATTAATGCATTTATGTTATTTTTTATAACTACATTCTGTATATTTCAAGTATCGGAAAGGAGAATTGGACGACAAATTGTAACATGTATCATGTTATCCAAATAAAAAGAAGACTTAATGCTTAATTTCAGTTGTAATAATTAGATATGACATTATTAATAACTGAGGAAGTTTAACAATAACTATATGACATGCACAATAACGCGTCGCAAAAAATATATAATACCTTGCTATGTTAAGAATCAAGAAGTTTCAACTTGGTATATTTGTCTTTGACTTTTTTCTTAGGTTATTGGCATCAATATTCTGCAATCAAAAAAGATGAATGGAAAATGTCTACGAGAAATAAGATCAGTAAGGATTCAAGCATCAATATGTCTTTTGGTGGCGTATAGCAAAAGCGATTTGACCAAGTATGAACGCGCAATTGAAGATTGGAGATTGACATTATATAACTTTGATTGAATTTGATAACTTGATGGTAGAGAAATAGCCGTATAATTTAAAGATAAACCATATTATATATAACTGATGATACGAGAAAAATGGGATTTTTATCAAACTCTTTTTTATGGTTTTACAGTGACTATACGTTGATATAATGGAACCGAACAAACATGATTACTTTTTAATCTGTTCGACTGCTAAATAGGCTAAAATATCTGATATCATAATATAACTGGGAACTGGGATGATTCATGACTTATTACAGCAAACGGCTTTTTAAGCTGAAACTTGAAAAAAAATCTTTGATAAAATTTGAATGTATGTGATCATTTAAAAAAAAAACCCACTCTTTTATAAACCAGTTGTCTTGATAATTTCATTTAAATTAATAGCTCATGATCAGTTATCATTTATAATTGGAAGTACAATTGTAATTGGAAATAGTTGCTTAAAATCTGTTAAGATCAACACTTTTTAGAAGATGAAAATACATGAAATTTAATCTCTAGCAAACACCAAATTAAACATACAATGGTTATGTATAAACAATGGTAGATGGACAAATCCGATAAGAAAATAATAATAATGACAAAAGATTCAATCAACTGTTTAAAAAGAAGTATAACTTACAACACTTTAATGTATTCAATTGGTAGCTTATAACAATGCTAGTGAATCATACCAAATTCTTCTACTATATAGCAGGAGATTTTAATTTTTGCCCACTTAATGCCTTAAGGACTATTTTACGGATTAAAATAAATACTCAATTTTCCTGATTCATTCCTCTCATTTTCTTAATCATAGAAAACAATCATAAATCAGTTTAAAACGTGTTCTAGCTTAAATCAATCAAATGTTACATTGAATGAAGTTCATTCATAGAGTTATTAAGATATTTTATCATTTAATCTTATATTTCTATTCCCATGGAAAGAATGAAATCATTCCAATATTCCATCTTATTGTGTTAAATGATCAGATAAAGAAAGAGCTGTATTAATAAGGAAATATTTCAGAGGAAACACATTCGATAAGAAGAAATACTGATAAGAACATTTTAAGATAAGTGTTTTGTTAAATAAAGATATAATACTAAAGCATTTACATTTTTAATTCTGTTTTTGTATTACATATATTTTGTTTGCATGAGAGAATATTATAAACATGTATTTACGCTGATGTTCATCAAGGTTTTTTTCCTGACACATTTGTCTATATCTGAACGAGATGAACCATAAACAAGTATAATAATAAACAGTGAAATATTTAAACTTGGTTAATAATTAAAAATACTGGCCTCGATGTATTTGTTTTAAATAACAATTTATATTGTCAATAATTCACCTAAGCCCTAATGTATATTACAAAAATCTGATTACATGCGAATTAATATAATTTTTCTGTTCCATGAAAATTATCTAGTTTTTACGGTAGGAAATACGTGATACAAGTCAATGTGATTTTCTTCAAACATGATTCATGCATTCTCTTCGAAAGTAGGAAACCTTCAAGTACCGATTAACATATTATCAAAGTGTTATTGCCTGATGATTTGAAAATCGTTATTAACAATTATGGATTAAGTACATAAAGGTAAACTCAGATTGCCCATGTCTTCAAAGACGAACATCTGAGCACAATTTGGCGTAGACACAGGTAAATCCTCTGAGAAAAAAGAGCTTTCAATAGTACACATCACTCTAGGGTATTTTTCTATTTTCAAACGATAAGGGCAAGATCGTTTAAATTTAAAATAGTTTACGTACAAACCATTATTGTGATTTAAAACAATTTTCAAATGAGCGAATGAGATTATTTTATTTTACAGGGTTTATTCGATAAAGGAATAAAGACTGGTGTTCGTAAAATTTAAGCCATGACAAAACTTTCTTACTTTTTAAGAAAAGTTATTCAAATATATCATGAAACAGTTTCCTTTTACTACGTCACACTGTGCATGATTACAACTCTTGGGGCACTTTGCCCTGCAATTCTATCAGCGTTTAAAACAGTGCCGACGACGGCACGTACAACTCACATGAAATTATCTTTCAGGAAAAAATCCAAGCAACAACCCGTACATGCTTGTATCACTCCCTGTCTTTTTTCTATTTCTTTAAAAAGTTTTATTTCTCGAATATTTATACCCAATCGATTTGAATTCTGAACCTCTGAGCTTGATTTCAACACCATCCTCTTCTGCAGTAGAAATTTTCCAGATGAAGAATTTATTTGGACATCAAGTAGAAAACAAACTTCTTAAAACTATCATCTGTTACTACATCATTTGTCAATCAAATAGTCTCCTTAGTTAAAATACGTATGATAACTGTGTTCTTCAAAAGCTAATTATTTCCTGTATAAACTGTTTAAAGAAGACTTCAATATTATTTATAAGATGGTTTTATGCATTACCCAAGTCGACTTCAGATAACTCATTAAATGTATTATTATTTTTTTACTTTTTTTTAGACACAAACATATGGTTTTTTATCTTTTGAATGTGATAATGACAATGAATATTTCAAATCTAAGCAAAAAAGCTTTGATTGACGTTACGTGTTTGATTAAATGAGAAATTCTCATAGGAACTCTCCGACAGCCACAGACGTTTATAACAATAATGTGGACGTTAACATAAACTAGACATGTCAAGAGGTAATAACATGTTTAGATGTTGCAATTTTTCATGAGAACTACTCATTGCAAGCTGTTGGCATACACGATAATTGTAATTTTACTAAAGTTAATTAATTAGAGTCTCCTAGAATGCAATTAACTTAAATTAACTTTCTTGGTCTTCATTAAAGTGTGCACAGCACTATAAGAATTTGAAATGAAACAAGGAACTCGTATCTTTTACCCATCTTTTTGTAAACTGTAATCAATTTGATCAGGTCAGTAAACTTATGATATTTTTTATAACAAAATATATATGTTTCGTTGACAAACCTTATATCATAATGACAATCATATCAATTAATATGAAAATAATTTACTTTGAGAACGAAAGCTGCAACATGATGTATTTCTATAAGCCATTTTATTACATTTAGATTAATTGACGAAGCATAAGATTGAATCATTTTAAGTTACTTGCAGCTGTTTATTGCCTCATTTATCATCAAATATTTCTCTTCTGCCAAACCTATTTACACCAATATTCAAAACTTTTGCAAAGCAAAATGAAAACAAGGATTGATCGAGTAGCAGTAAGTTAATCTGAATCATCATACTGGACGCGTGTTAAGATGGAGACGAAACATTTCCGACTTAATTATGGAATGTGGCATTGACGCATGGGTTTTGACGAATTTGTCTCGGGAATATGCAATATATCTTCCACATAATTGAGCCAGGCATCCCCTTTCCACTGAAGTACATAGAGAGAGGTTAGGTAGACAAATTCTCCTTTTAATATCAAGACTGGCTATGTCATTCCAAACTCAATAAAGATCTTAAGGAAGATGGACAGTGTACCGACGATTACGTTCCCATTCCTAGATATTTGAAACAATTGCGGTTAATTTGTTCTGCATAACGATTTCCGTATCTTATAAGCTATTGTTCATTTCTCGCCAGCAAATATCACCTATATAGTTTTAAAACGTTAGGTGCACTTTGTTTGAAAATATGTTTATAAATTTTAAAATGAAAGCTTCTGTTTACACCTCTTTTCAAATAATTAAAAATATCTCCTATTTCGCATTTAGCTTTCTGTTTAATTTTGTCGGCAACGAATTTATCCCTAAGTGAAGGTCTCAAAAACTATAAAATATCAAGACATTAGTTTTTTGTACAAAATGTACAGATTATAATGTTTGAAAAGAATTTAAGAGCTTAGACCAAATCATCACAATTTTTGTACCTTGTGTTGAAGGTCTGGACCAATATCTTGTGTGCCAAAATTTCAGATCAGTTTGCATAGACTAATTTTGTTTAATAATTATTTAAATTTTAAAAATGACAAAAAATGAAAAGCGCCCAAAAAGCTTTTAACTTAAACGCTTCTTACTTAATCGGTTCGAATAAAAATAAGAACTTCAATTCAATTACGATGATAATTCAAATATTTTACATAGATTCCCGTCTTTCCGTTTGAAACGCCTTAATTGATCTATGTAAAAAATCAAATTTTATGATTTAGGCTTTACAGTAGAAAGTTCCTTTAATATATGAGAAGAAGGAATTACAAGAGAGAGCAATGCCACCGACAACATTTTCCCTTTCAGCTTAGATTGCTGATTGAAAATTTACGCTCATTTGTTCCTACATATGTAGAAAATTGCTATTTTAACAAGTTATTCTAGACTTTATTCCTATAAATGCATCAATAAAGTAAAATTTATTTGTCAATGTCGTAAACCTTCAAACAAACGTCAGTCAAAACGAGACAATTTACCGAGAATTACAGACGCTAGACAAACCGTATAATCTGAATTAAAAACACATTTATCTAAGCTACAAAATACATATAAAAATAAAAGACAACAGTTAATATGTCTTAAAAATAAATTGTTATAAAATGTTTTGCAAAAATGCATACCTAATATTCAGGCAATGTATACTTGCAGAAAGAGCAAAGCACGTGCTTTTCTTTCAATTAACTAATTAAAACCAGTAATACAAGGAAAGGCAATAAACAACAACAAAAACAAAGAAAGAAAACAAATAATAATAATTGTGTATGTTTTCTTTCCAAAGAAAATAATACTCTATAATCTAAATGGCGCATTTTATAGCTAAATAATAATGTTATTATTCTATTTTTACCCTAATCAATATCTTGATATTAATTTTTTATAAACCGAATGTTTTAGTGAGGATTAATGGTTAGTAAGGATCGTGATATTAGTTTAAGTCATTTGCTGACGGTGTAAAAGTTGCACCAAAACACTTTTTCTTAAGACATAAATAGCACAATATATTATTGAAAAAGTTATTTCTAACCCGATCTTTCTATTTTAGCATAGAGTAATACCTTTTCATGAATAAACGTCAAACAAAAAGCATGCATGCAAATAATTAGTCATGGGTGTGAAAACACAAAAGTTTATCATAACTTTTTTATGTAATAAAACTTTTCGATGTTATTCTTTTCTTGATAAACATGGAATTACAATAAAAAATAAACAATATTAACAGTTCATCAGACCAGGATCTATACTGTTAACTTTGTTTGAAGCTCTATATCTTTGTCTTTTGATATAAAAAAAACCCTTAAACCTTGGATGGAATGTTCGAGATTCATGATAGGCAGATCCATTTCACAAATTTAGCATGCTAAAGGTTAATTTATATCAGGTAAAACATGAAATTACTGAAACAAACGTTCGTTACACCCCTCAATTGTAGATAACGTGCTTCGAATACCTCTGAAATTATCTCCAACATTTTCATTTCTCTTCCCTCTCCAAAAATTCATTCAGTGAGAATGAGAATTCGTTTACATTTGTTTCAATTTAGATAACAACAAAATTCACATTGAAACAAACATGCTTTCTGGGAACGTCTATTAAAAGCTCATATGAGCCGCGTCACGACAAAACCAACATAGTGGGTGTGTAAGCGACCAGCATAGATCCAGACCAGCCTGAGCATCCGCGCAGTCTGATCCGGATCCATGCTGTTCGCTTACAAACCCTATAACATGTAGAGAAACTGCTAGCGAACAGCATGGATGCGCAGGCTGGTCTGCATCCATGCTGGTCGCAAACCCACTATGTTGGTTTTGTCGTGACACGGCTCATATGGATGATACAGGAACCGTCAGCTGTATTTTTAAGGAATTAAAATATAAATTGATGTTAATTACATCTTTATATCACATTAAGAATATCTATTTCCAGTGTTTTTATAAAGAAAAAATCACCTACCGTTCAATGTGATTTCCATGTACGTGATTATGCATTCCTTTCTGTGTTTATTACAAACCCACAAACACTGCTTCACCAATCTATTAGGAGATATTGTTCAGCAATAACATGTCCCCTGTTTGACATTTGTAGTGTTAAGTTTCCAAATCAAGATTGTTTCAGTGCTCGTCGGAATATCTCTAAAGTGCTATAACTCTAGTTGACAAGCTTTGATCAAAGACGGATGAGCAAAATCATCTTTACGACCTATTCTGTTGATTAGCCACAGAAATTAAACATATATATTGACCATCACATTAATCAAAATTATTTTGATTGATTCAGCTCGCCTATTACATTGAAAGCATACAGGAATTATGAAATATTCCGTCAGCTATGGGTGCGGAGAGGCAAATTGATCGATTTCACGGTATCTATTTTACATTTAATTAATGTTCCCCCTTGCTTCTTATTATGAAACAAGTTTCGGGATACTTGCGAGTGCATTTACAAATACAGTTATTTTTCTTGAAGAGTTTAAATGCATTGGAAAAAATAAACTTGCTTCACACCATTACTATCTGAATATACTCCTGTCACATAAACCTTTTTTAAAGACGTACTTTTATTAATATGACAATTTGATATCAATTCGTTTTGGCCGTTTTTAAAAAAAAAAAAAACAAGGATAAAGATAATTGCATCATGAAACCAATTGGTTTGTTATTACTGTAAGTTATTTACAGTTGCCTTCATCACAAATTCATATTTGTTGATTGTTTCATAAATTATACTACCTTTTCGAACTAGAGTGTCGAATGTTCGGTTGTTCTGAATTTTATTCGTGTAAGAAAACTAGTGCTATTTAAATCCTTTCTTTCTGTGATACATTTTGTCTGCTTTACTGGCGAAAAGCTGCGGACCTTCTTATAATGGACATATACAAAGTATTAATGAATAGATTATAGCTTTTGTACGCTTGATAGAGGAGTGTGTTAAATCTCTTGCATATGAAATATCTAATTTACTGCGACATTCTGAACTCTTGAGATTTTTTCTCTGTAGTAATAAGAACATGCAGCGATCTGTGTTATAAATCAGTTACTCTCTGGTGAGTTCTGCATGAGAAAGGTAACAAGCTATTGTGGCAAACACGAGAACAACGTTATCGCCACAGGTAATACACTTAACGCATCTCAAGCAATTTGGCTCTCATAATTCTATTTTATTTCTCGAGAATGTTTCGTTTTCAGCTTGTTTAATTTTTGCAACTGTTTCTTTCGTCTTAACTGTTTGAGATACAAGACAGTAATATTTAATGACAGTAGTGAATATGTAATGCTTATGCAAAAAAACTACTGGAAATACTTTTAACTTTGTTAGCAGAAATTGCAATTAAAACAAGCCCGTTAAATGAATTTATATTTTCTGCTGTATGATACAAACCATTTGATTAAAGCTTCCTAATATTATAGTTCCTCAGAATATGAAAGAAAATACATTTAATGTCTTGAGTAATAATAACACAAAGCCATCATAAACCATAGCAGTGAATTACGAGTAAAATAGCCCTAAGAGGTAAGGACATTCTGTTGAGATATAATTACATTAAAACGCAATTATGGCATAATTAGAAATGTAGTATATTTTGTATTCGGGCGCAGTGAAAATAAATTATTTATCCACTTTTCATTCAAGAAAATCAGAAAAAAGAACGACAATTATATTGTAGGATTAGGCACTTGCATTGCTTTTCGTAAACATTCTTACAGTTGTTGTAACAATGTCTATAACCATACCATCGCGAATAGCATCACGTAGAGCCTGCCAACTGTTTAGAGCCTTAGATAAACAAACATCTAAATATTGTCCAAAAGGAATAATAAAAACAACTGGAACAGATTGTTAATTTAAAATTTTTGTCAGTATGTTTGTCTGTTTTTACCAAACATTAACTTAGACATCGTCGTAAATTTAGAGGTATCAAATCAGATGTATGTGCATTAAATATTACATACCATTTAAACTATAAATGATGTGGGTGTTCTTTAGTAACTGTTACAAAACTCATATACACTAACCGATAGCAATGTTAATCCTCGAGTGATTTTAACACATCCGACATTTCTTTAGTATAGTATTTTATTAATGAAACTGAATGTCATTGGCCTCAGTTCTGATGCTGTCCGATTGTTTCAATCTTATCTTTCAGATAGGCAACAGTTAGTTCAGGTATCTGGTGTTTATTCCAGCCAGGCTCCCGTCACTTGTGGGGTACCCCAAGGATAAATTTTGGGCCCCCTTCTATTTTTAATTTATGTTAATGATCTGTCGGCTGTTGTCAGAAACAAACTTTTATTGTATGCCGACGACTCTGGGATTCCTGTGTGTGGTAAAAGTACTTCCGACATTGAATCTCTTTTATCACTTGAGATGGAGTATGTAAGTGAATGGCTTGTCGATAACAAGCTTTCACTTCATCTTGGCAAAACAGAATCTATTCTGGTTGGTTCAAAACCAAGGTTAAGGTCAAAAGGCAATTTAAATATATCATGTAATGGTATTAATATCCAGGCTACCAGCTCAGTTAAATATCTCGGTGCAACTTTGGACCAGAACCTTTCCTGTGAAGAAATTGCACGGTCAGTGGTTACGAAAGCAAATGCCCGGCTGAAATACTTGTATAGGAAAAGTCAATTCTTGGATCTCCACACTAGGAAACTCTTGGTCATGTCCTTTATTCAATGCCATTTTGATTATGTTTGTTCTTTTTGGTACCCAAGTTTGACTATTGGAAGAAAAGGCTCCAAACAACCCAGAAAAATTGGTTCGTTTTGTTTTGAATAAGGACAGCAGGTCACATGTTGGGCCAGAGCAATTTAAGGTTCTTAACTGGTTACCGATCTCCAAAAGAGTTGATCAGATAACTCTTTGCCATGTCCATAAAATAAAGTCTGACACAGCCCCAAAATACCTTAAGGAGCATTTTGTACCCCTTAATCAGGTCCATGACCGCTGTACCAGGTCCAGAGTGTCTGCACTTTCGTCATCAGATTCCTGTGTAAGCTATTCTTTTAGTGACCCAGGACGATTTTCTTTACCAAAGGTAGGAAGCTTTGGTAGAAAATCTTTTGCTTTTAATGGTATTTCACTATGGAACGGCCTTCCTCAAAATCTAAGAAATATTCAATCTTCCCACACCTTCAAGCATGCCATCAAAGCCCATTTAATGGCCAGTTAATTTTAGTTTATTTTTCAATAGTATTTGAATCTTTTATTAGTCTTAATAGAGTCCCAGATTTTACTTATTCTTAAGTTTAAGCACAACACACATATGTTGTGTCCTTTAGTAATTTACCCATTTTTAGCTTGCACCTTTAACGTCTTATAATATTTTTATTAAATTTTTACAGTTTGACTGACAATTTCTGTGATGCACTATTTCATGATTTATTGATGTGATACAAACTTGAACTAACTGTGATTTTAATGTGATACAAACTTGGACTGTGATATATTGTGATCTCAACTAAATTATTGCAATTTATGCCTTATTAGTAAAAGAATTTATTTCAATTTCATACAAATTAACATGACTTTCTGTGTCATGCCTCCAATGTCAGGGACCACAATGGAAATAAGAGGAATCCTTTCCTCTTTTTTGTGTTATCCCTGGTATTGGTGGGCACTACATGGCTCATATATTTATATTTTGTCGTATACTTATGTCATGTGATATTTCTAGTCTCTTTAATATTTTGATTATTGTTATATGTATTGTATCATTATGCATCATTATGTCATTGCCATGTCATGTACACTTTTACCGAATAAAATTATTATTATTATTATTATTACTATATTTAAAAATGCACACATCAAATGTAAGTGCTTAAAGTAGAATGGTCTACAATGGGAACATTTTACGTAAGTTGTTTCAAATACTGATAGAAACAATAGAAACATACATCATTTTGATATTATAATAAAAATATTGTTTGAAAAGAAATCAGCTGATTAAGTTCTAAGTGATTAAGTATGAAAATTTATATTTCATGAATAGTAACAATCTATTCAAGAATATTTTATCTGCTATAAAATTTATTTACCGGACTATGTCTCTCACATTTGCCAACAACATCCCTGTATAATTCTTTGTTTCATGTTTGACACTAAATACTATCATTGTACTACAGACCATCTCTTATAGACAATTCACATTAAACATAACTATGAAAAGACAGTGGTACTTAAATCTTGAATAAATATATCTTACACTGCTTTCTTGATTTTGTTGAAGCAACAATACATTCTTACATAAACATATAAGACATAAACACACGGTAAAGCACACCCATCTAAGTGTTGGTACATGTTTCTGGTCTTTCGGGATCATTGATTAAAATACATTTAGTGTTGATTAAACTACCACTGCAGCCGATTCTAGGTATATGAGAGATATTGCAACTTATATTGTTTATGGCGAACAGAGTCAATTACACCGAGTCTGCAATTGTCAACTATTCCACTATTCTACTCTCGGAGAATCTCGCCTTTTCAACAGCAGGTGTTGTGCAGAAAAATGCCCCGTTTTTCATCTGTTTCTGATCCTAGAGGAACATTGATTTAATACCTTTAGTGTTGGTTATTGAATGCCGTTTAAGCCGCCGGTGGTGAGGGGTGTGAGAGATGTTGCATATGTCAATGCCAATCATGAACAAAGCCAATAACGCCAAGTCAGACAAAAATTGTCAACTATTTGCTTTGTTTCCTTGATATCTAGAAATCTCTCCTTTTCAATATTTTCTTATACTCACAACAGCAGGGTGGCAAGTGCTGTATGTAACTGTAAAAAGCTGGCCTGCACAACATCCGCTAACGTCGGTGATAGGGGACATACGAGATTCTTTATTATTTTTGTTTTCACGAACTAACGTTATAAAACCAAGTCTACGATTGCCAACTTTTTGTTTCCATTACTCTCGAGGATTATACCATTTTTCACATTTTGCAAAGTCCATCAATCAATAAAAATTCCTTGTGACTCTGGAGCTTCCTTTTCGGTTTTGGGTATCAGAATTGCAGCCACAGTTTAATCCGAGATTAGCCAAATCAGCTTTCCTGTTTTTGGCGCCATATGACCAAAACTGTGTTGGTGCACCGTTAAACCAAACAATCCGTTCGATCATTTGCATCAATAAAAAGGTTAGAAAACAACCTATTTTTTTTCTTTTATGTGCAGTCTTTATGATTTATATTCATTAAGAGTTTATTTTGTTCTGGTTTTCATCGCTTCAGTTACAAAAAGTTATATGTTTTCATCATGTATGATACATGATCTTAGAAGTAAATAAATGAATAAATATAATGTTTTAAGAAGCTTTAATAAGTTACAAACTTAAAAATATACAATTTCATAATCGTGATATAAAAATCAAACAAAAGCGAATGTGATACAGAATTTTAATTACTAAGATATCTTCCATCAAAAAGGGGCAGATTTATATTAAGCGATAATTGAAATATATATAAAAAAGTGAGATCTTATGCATCAAACACTCCTCTGTTAGGTTTAAAGCAGACGATATTCCGTAATCTCTATACTTGCACATCTCCTAAAATCCCCGAGGAATTGTTTCTGAATTCAAATTTTAGATATAACGATTATCTTTATCATATTGGAGGAAAGCTTCTTAAATGGAACAATCCAACTTCAACTAAAAAATATTGGCTAGATAAGACGGATTTGGAGCAGACGATATTTAAGGAAATGAATACAATTATTTCAAATCAATATCAATTGATTTCTGGTCTTGTCGGATTCAAATAGACTTTTATCTGAAGCATATAAATGTAAATTCAAAACTAACATTTTAGTTAATGTCTTTCCTTGTGTACGTGCAGTTTTCATCCTAAAATTTTGCTCTGTCTAAAGAAAGAAATAAGATGTTTCTAAGGAATAATTTGCCTTTAAAAATATATCTTTTTGAGTTCTTAAATACTTTGACAAAATTCTAATGATGAAATAATATTAAAAACGACAAATGTTACGTTCAATTTCATATCAAATATGACAAAATACAATAAAATTTGTGCCAAGATATCTTTTTAAGTCGACCAGAAAAACGATTTGGGGTACATAATTATGTCATAAAAGTAATGTACGGGGATGTTCCGGTAACGTTCATACAATGAACAAATTTCGTATGTTTATTTGTCACATTAGCATACTGATGCATTTTGTTCACCATTCAAAGCTTTATAACGTATGCTTATTTCAAGATAATTATTACACGTTATATACAAAATCAAAAGTACTGTTTTCTCAAAGAAAATAGGAAGAAACGCTACAGAAAACCTATTCAAAAACAGTTTCATAATGTGTAAAAAATTATAAAACATTATAAGGGAGACAGAGTATTGAAATATACATTCTAAGAAAACGACCACCTACCGTTAATAACATAATGTGATTATGTATGCGTGAAATAGTTTCCCTATCAAGATTGGGACTCCAGATCTACGCATAAAGTTATTATACTTCCGGGAATTCTTTCAATAGTTATTCAAATGTAGAACACAAATAATTCAGATCCAAGAACTTATACCTATTTTTAAACAACACTGTAATTGTACATGAAATTGCTTTTTCTATGTTTTTATAAGAGCCGAGGTAAATATAAGTATGATAACGTAGACTGTAATTTAAATACAAGGCTAACAGTTTAAGCGTACAATCGAAACGTTACATGAAAGACTATTGCATTTATGTCAAAGGAAGAGATTTCAGCTAAATATGAACGACTGTTTGCTGTATATGAACCGTCTGGTATATCTTGTTTTTATAAACTTACAGCCGAGTATACAGGGCCATATGACATCAACACATCTTTATAACTAGAAATGAGTTGGCATATAAATGCATAGTAATTCATATGAGTTTTGTAAGAATACACTATTGTTTAATGATATAATAACTGGAATGCATGATTTCAGAAAATAAAACGTCCCTGTAAGATAACATGGCAAGTCAGCTGTATAAAATATATATAACATAAATGTATTAAAATGTAAAATTATCAAAATAGAGAAAAACGGAATCTCTTAATAACGCCAAAATAGGCAAAATTGAAACTGTTTGATTAAGGCTGTTCATGGACGGTAGTGGTAATTGCATGCTACCGTCCACGCCCCCAGCAGAGTTCAACATTTAAACATTGTAGAGATAAAATTTTGAATTTAGAAACAGTCGAAGATGTGTGAAGTCTAGCTTTGTAACGCCTGTTTCTTGGTAGATAAAATATTTGAATTTGCTGTACATTTTTTGCGTATTGCGTCTTTAAAATAACATGTCCGCGATTCATTCAAAACAGAATTTGATCCATCACGAACATGAAATTTTATAAGTTTGTCTCGACAGTATATTAATTAAATATTCTGATTAATTATAGGGTCCCATCCATAATAACTGACACAACTGGAAAGGTGCTATCATATAACTGAATGTATCTTAACTAATTATGACGACGACTGAAGCACGTGACTTATCAACGCATGTTATTTACGTGTCTTAATTATGAAGAACGGGTAGACAACACATGGGAGCGTCTGTTTGGTCAGGAGGTGAAACTTTACTTAATGCGCAATATCTTATTATTGAAGTTATGCTACTAAAAACAGAAAAAAATTGATGTCTTTAAGACCAGCCTTTTTAGCTCACCTGAGCTTGCTCAGGGTGAGCTTTTAGGATCGGTGAATGTCCGTCGTCCGTCGTACGTCCACAATTGCTTGTGAACACTCTAGCGGTCGCATTTTTGCCTCAATCATCATCAAACTTGGCCAGAATGCTTGTCTAGTCAATTGCTTGGATGAGTTCGAACATGGGTCATCTCTGATGAAAAACTAGGTCACAGGAGCTAAAAATAGAAAAACCTTGTGAACACTCTAGTGGTCACATTTTTGACCCAATCATCATTAAACTTTGTCAGTATGCTTGTTTAGATAATAGCTATACGTTGGCATCGATGCGATATCTAGTTGATAGCTTTGGATGAGTTCGAACATGGGTCATCTCGGATGAAAAAGTAGGTCACCGGAGCTCAAAAAATAGAAAAACCTTGTAGGTCACGACTAAAATAGAAACTTGTTAACGCTCTAGCGGTCTCATTTTTGCATCAATCATGATCAAACTTGGTCAAGATGCTTGTCTAGGTGATAGCTCGGATGAGTTTGAACATGGGTCATCTCGGATGAAAAAGTAGGTCACCGGAGCTAAAAATAGAAAAACCTTGTTAACACTCTAGTGATCACATTTTTGCATCAGTCATCATCAAACTTGATCAAGATGCTTGTCTAGGTGATAGCTCGGATGAGTTCGAACATGGGTCATCTCGGATGAAAAACTAGGCCACAGGAGCTAAAAATAGAAAAACCTTGTTAACACTCTAGTGGTCACAATTTTGACTCAATTGTCATCAAACTTGGTCAGGAAACTTGTCTAGGTCATTGCTGGGAATGAATTGAACATGGGACATCTTGGATGAAAAACTAGGTCACAGGAGCTAAAAATAGAAAACTCTTGTTAACACTCTAGTGGCTACTGTTGTGATCCAAATATTCTGATAATTGGTCTGAAAGTTTGTTTTGATGATTTCTAAGTCAAGATCGAACATGGGTCATCTTGGATGAAAAACTAGGTCACACCGCCCAAATATGGAAAAACCTTGTTAACATTCTAGTGGTCACATTTTCGACTCAATTATCATCAAACTTGGTCAGGATGCTTGTCTAGGTAATTGCTTGGATGAGTTCGAAATCGCATGTGAAACTAGGTCACCGGAGCTAAAAATAGAAAAATCTTGTTAACACTCTAGTTGCTACTGTTTTGATCCAAGTATCCTGGAAATTGGTCTGAAAGTTTGTTTTGATGATTTCTAGGTCAAGTTTGAATATTTGTCACCTGGGTAAAAAACTAGGTCGCACTGCTCAAATATGGATAATCCTTGTTAACACTGTAGTGGTCACATTTTTGACTCACCTGTCATGAGACTTGGTCAGAATGCTTGTCTAGGTTATTGTTTGGATGAGTTTGATAAGTCAGGTGAGCGATCTAGGGCCATCATGGCCCTCTTGTTACTGTTAGGAAAACGACAGTTTCATTATTTTCACAAAAAGAGATCAGAAAACACAACAAAACTTGACACTTACAAAATCATGAATTTGTATTTTTATCTAAAAAGAACAAAATGTAAATATTTAACCATTTTAAACGAACTAATACCAACAGCTCTTTTCACAGTCAGGTCATGTATATATTTTAAATAAGGTTATTTAGCGTGGCTTCTTGACTTACTGTATTGCAGTCCATATAATCCGTTATATAGAAGTACCCCATTACACAAAAACCTACCTTATAATACATAAATGTTTCAACAAAATTGTTAATAATAGGAGAATATCATATTTAGTTGTTTATACTAGATACTGTTCTTATCTGTATATGAAAATTATCATTTCTGAGAATATATTCAAAACTTACTGATTTTATACCTTGATTTCTAGAATATAAATTACCACTAGTAACAACGAACATAATAAAACCAAGCGTGTAGTTTAAATATTATAATATTTTTACTAGTTTGAATTCGCTTACTGGGAAACGCCGCCACAACTACATTTCAAACACAATTATAACAATTATAACAACTTTACGTTTTCTGGAAACTTTAATCAAATCTATATGGCATAGCATTCTCTGAATTTCGATATTTGGTGTAGTGTTAAGAAAATATATAAAAAATTAAAACACTAAACACTTGATTAAACGACATGTACTAGCTTGGAAGTAGCGATAGAGCGATTTACCGTATACCTCCGAAAAAGGTAGCTCTATCATTTACCAGGAGTGATCACTATCGTTGCAAGAGACATAGATTATAGTATATACATATCTATTATAATAATTCCATATTGTGAAATTCTTCTTTTTCATAAAAAAGACAATGCATGACAATTTGGTTATTTTAGTCTCACTTTTGTACATACATTAACAAAATATAACAAATTTATAAAAGAAATACGTGTACAAAATCACTCTAAAATAGTTATGAGGTACTAAAACATGATCATATATGAAAATAAAACATCATTTGAAACAATCTTATAATATTGTTAAAAGCTGAAATATTTGACAACAATTAAACTTATATTACACGTATAACACAGACGCATGCTATGTAATATTCAAATTTTGACTATGATACATGTGTACAGTGTGAAATTAGCAATTATATAATAATATGTAAAAATGTTAATTATATCATTTATTTCTTATTACAATATGAATAAGATATGAATTATTGTTACAATATCATGACATGATGTATAAATCTATGTTACTAATGACTACATATATTGGCCTGTCTACTGCTTTATTTAAATACCTTTAATTCACAGGATAAGGTATAATCTCAAATATTAATAGCATTATAAATAGATATTAAAATGTTTTTAAGAGTATTCTTATTTTCTACATTTACAAGGAAAACAAATTTGAGCAAATGAAGTCTTATCCAATAACAATTATCAATATATTTTCCTTATATTATTTATAATAATCATTCTAATATAAAATTATATTCGTGTTCGATTTATAATAATTATTTTTGAATAATTCAAGTCAATAATTTGTTCTTTATATAATGAAACGAATGAGGAGAAACAGCACAAAAGGATTGAATTGATACCATTTCAAACAAATGAAATGCATTGTATTTATTCCCCGAACTTGGTAACGCTTTTGAATATAATGTCAATGCATGCTTTGTTACTTGTGTTATCTTGCTGCAGCCAGCAACATTTTCAATTTTGTCATGTTAGACGTCCTTCGATATTTCTACATTGTACTACATTTTCATATGAAATTGTTAAGCACGCAATACGTATAATACAAAATATAGAAATGCATATGTTTCTTTTTTATTCGACCCGCATCCTTGCTGATTTTATTGATTCAAGCTATTCAATTGCTCGGAGCTCGCTAGAATAATTACTTTTATCGTCTTGTAATGTTCACATATTAAATGTTATACCTAATCATAAATCTTCATCTAAAGAATGTTTATTGAAGTGTACATCTATACAAATGAAATGATAATTCGATTTCTTTATCGAATTGAAATCAAGAAATATCAGAAGGAAGTCAGATCAGCTCATAAAACTTTCTGAAGGAACTTCAGAAAAGAGACTTCATTCAGTGCTCTCGAACCTTTTTCACTCACTTACAGTTTATGTTTTCATCTTTCTTCAGGAATTTGCTTTTTCTTTCTTTCAGTAATTTTAGGATTTTCTAGTAGTAAACAAATAAATACCAAAGATGCGCTTCAATTAAGATGCAGATAGGATATAAGGATATAAAGATATTGTATGTGTACTAGTATGGAACCATTAAATTGGATAGTTAGTTTCTAAAGATAATAGATATTCAACATATGTTTCTTTTTTCTTCAATAAGTCAATGTTTAAATATCTTACAGAGGCAATATAGAGTCAGTGCTTTTGCTTATTCTTATAAGTATTTTACTCGAACATCGCTCAGTAATTTGCATATATAACTTAGGTAACCCCCAAACCTCATTCTAAGATTTCACAAGCAAAACGTCAATACTAGTAGTTAAAATTTGAAATTTAAACAGTTATTTTTATTTCACTTAATATAAATAGTTTAAATCATTTTTTTCTGCTGGATCTGCTTGCAAAGTTCAATGAGTCACTTTATATAAAGCACCATTTAACACGTTCATTTTTAAATATTTCATGTACCACAACAAAACAGAGGAAGGACTCCTGCTGTATCTATCCCCACCCCTAACCTCACTTGCCTACAAGCGGTTGGTCGCGTGCGTTGTCAAGCAACATTTACCAGGCGCATCAAACTGGAATTCCTTGCTCTGCCCCTGTTACAGCCAATAGGAGTATTGAATATAAAAGTTTTATAAGTATCATTGGTGTGTGCCTCAGCTTTCTTATGTTTTTTCTGTTTTTTATACTCTGAATCGGTGCATTATAAAATGGTTTTAGGTTAAAATGGCAGCGACGGATTATATTACATATGTACATTGTTGCTCTCAATTTGTCACTGAATATATATTGTATCATACTTATTTTGTACTCCATGAACGTAAATTGTCAATAGTTTTACCCTCTTTGACGTATACAATATTTTACAGATATAATAATGTTATGAAAGCTTGTCAAGTTCAATGTCACTCCAACGTGTGGCAACAATAGCACTAATGATGTCAACCATGATATTTTAATCTGCATTTTCATTAATTTGGCTCTTTCTTAAGATCAGGAAAGAAATATGTTTAGCGACGCAACGTTACATAAAGTGACGCATAGTTTATTTCGCAATAGAACCATCTATATATCTTTTACATTGAACTTAAACATATCCTTATATGAACTCCTAAAAGATGTGTATAACTTACAAAATTTAGATTGTCATCCCATAATCTAGCAATAGAAACGGGTCGATACGAAAACGTAGCGCGACAAAACAGACTATGTACGAATTGCAATTTAAACGTGATAGAAAATAAATTTCATTTTTCGCTAGTTTGTCCAAAATACTATAGTTTATGTCGCAAATACTTAAAACCACACTATTGTCTCTGACCATCAATTCATAAATTTGAAAAGCTTATGTCTATAAGAAACACGCAAATGTTGAATAACCTATCAAAATCTTTGTATTTTTCATTTAAAGAAAGAACTGACAACAGTTAGTATAACAAATTTTGTCAATTTTTTGTATTTTTCAATTAAAGAAAGAATGGACATTACAGTTATTACCTTAAATTTATTCACTTGTCATTTTCTCTTTATTTTCATTTAAAGAAAGAACTAACAACAGTTAGTATCTTAAATTTATATTCACTAGTAATCATTTTTGTATTTTTCATTTAAAGAAAGAACTGACAACAGTAAGTATTTTTGTAAACAATTTTGTATTTTTGACAACAGATAGTATCTTAAATTTATTTTCTTGTCAAAATTTTTGTATTTTTCATTTAAAGAAATAACTAAGAACAGATAGTGTCGTGCCAATTTTTTTGCATTTTTCATTTAAAGAAAGAACAGTTAGTATCTTAAATTTATTCAAGTTTTGCAGCACCAAGAACTTCTTTCTGTGAAACATTTCAACTTTGTTAAGGTCTTTTGATTATGTATCATGTTCTTCCATTACAAGAATAGATAACAAAAACTTAAATTTATTTAAATTTTGTAGCAACAAGAACTTTCTCTGTAAAATATTCAAATTCGTTAAGATCTTTATATTATATATCATGCTCTTCCATTACATGATTGTTAATTGTATTGGCTATAAATGAGTATTGTCATTTTATGCCAAATAAAGAATCTGTTATGTTATGTATGTTATGTATAAAATTGCATTGTATAATTTTATTGCATTGCATCATTCCCTTTTTAAACGAAATTATAACAAGGGGTATTGTTCGTTAAAATAGAAAATGAACATAAATGATACTTGTAATTCTCGCAATGATCTTATAATGAAACATAATACTATTATAGATATATATTAAAAATTTATAGATATACATTAACAATAATAAATATATATCAACAATTAATAGATATATATTTACAATTGATAGATATATACATTAACAATTGACAATTAGTCTTATTCTTTCTAGTTTCTAGAAGCAGAGTTTTTAAAAAGGAAAAGTATTTATGCATACTCAATTAATGAACATGATCAAGAGTAATCTAGACATGTTACAGATATGTTGATTAATGATAAACATGTTCCTATGTCATTACAGACATTAACTATTCTCATAAAAAAACATGTGCGAAAATCAATGTTTTATCAGTCTAAAATCAAACAGAAAAGTCCAAGGATATCCCGCAAAAAATCATTGTTTTGGTTTAATTTTTTAAAACATTTAAACAAAATTGCGATATAGACCTACGGTTAATTTTTTCACTTGACATTTAAATCTGTTTTTGTTTGTTTTGTTAGCGTGTTGTTGTTTGCGTGTGTGGTGAGGGCGGGCTTTTCTTTTATTTTTATGCCCCCATTCGAAGAAGAAGGATGTATGTTTTTTTTGTAATTTTGGTTTTTAGACTTTGATACATGTGTTTTTGAAAAATTCATGGACAATAATATTCAAGAAAAATATTAAAATAATAATATTAGCCTTCTCCATAATAGAGGTAAATTCATTCAATATATTTTACAACAGAATTGTTCATTGTTTCTAAACATACATTAATTGAGCCGTGTCATGACAAAACCAACATAATGGGTTTGCGACCAGCATGGATTAAGACCAGCCTGGGCATCCGCGCAGTCTGATCAGAATCCATGCTGTTCGCTTACAGACCCTATAACAAGTAAAGAAACTGATAGCGAACAGCATGGATCCTGATCAACTACGCGGATGCGCAGGCTGGTCTGGATCCATGCTTGTCGCAAACCCATTATGTTGTTTTTGTCATGACGCGGCTCAATTATTTATATTTATATTCATACATTTTTTTCTAACTTAAATCAATGAGTTTTCAGTATTTTGCCTGTTTGAAGTGCTGCTATATATCTCGAGAAATACATTGGTTATTTTAACATCCTGATTATATTCTTATCTAAACTGTTTCATTTACGTTAATCATATAAAATGTGCATACAAACATGCAACGGAATCTTAATTAAATTGTTCGTGAAAACAACTTTATATATCTAACAGTACCTAACGGGAAAATCACCAAACACCTATTTTTAATAAAACATATCGCAAGACATGGAATGCATAAATATCAAAAATTAGGACCTAAACACACACATTTTTTTGTTAGCATTTGTTCCTTTTTGCGAGAATATGACCGCGATAAGGGAAAGCTTACTTAAAGTTTCTTCTTTTATTTCAACCCTTTTTCAAATTTCCGAATTTAATCTGTGTGATAAAACATTATACTACTTTAAACTGAAGTAAAAATATCTGCATTTGAAACATTTTTGTATATCTTTCAGAATTCGGAAATAAAACTACAAAATAACTCGTGTCATGAAAGCATGCTCATAACCTCTAAAATAAACCGAACATCAAATGCAAAGCAACTGTCAAAGAATGACTATAGAAATCACCAGAAGGGGGCACACTCGAAAACTTATTATCAACAATATCCGAGTAAGCATTATAACTTTTACATGACAGGCAATTAAGAATATGCAACGGATTAAACCCAAATAGACTGAAGTAGTTATCGGGAGGTATGATAAAATTATGAGACTTTCCTTAGAAGTTTTAAGCATATACATTGATTGATCAGGCAATTTTCAGCTAGAGTAAACATGCAGCTGGTAAAGTTGTAACATTACAAATCCTTGTAAAGCGTTAAATACATAATGAGCAAGAAAATTATTCCATTTTTCTCACGTGTTACTATGTTTAACAATGCTTTTATATTGATTATAGATCATATGATTTGGTTAATAATTACGGAAATAATCTCTTTTTGAAATGTATTATGAAATTCGCAATAAATGACGCCAAGCAAAACGTTATCGCATCCGATTTTGATAATTATTATTTTGTTGATGACGTAATTTAGAAAATAACGAAAAAGATAGTGTATACTCTATGGAAATTGTTTTACTTATTATATAAACAAAAAATCAAAAGAGGTGAATAGCTGTAATTGTTTTAATATTTTAATGCAATCATAACAGGTTGCTAAACAGGACTACTTGGTCGGTGCTTGGGACCGAGAGAGATGTTTCACAATTACATTATATTACACTATTACAATATATCATTAACAGACCGATTATGTAACTTTCATATGAGTATGTGGTTCTTGTTGCATCCGAGAGATCTTTAATTTTGAATATTTTGTAAGCATTAACATTGCCTCGCATAAACAAACTCAATAAAATTGAGTTTTGATTGATTTTATAAGATTGTCCTATTACAAGATTTTGTATTTATCATAGTCATTTCAACGTTTTATTGTTAGAAATAATAGTATTATGATATATTTTAGGTCACTTGGAATCATCTTTACAAATACTTTGAGTGTTAGGGATTGAATACTATTTTAGATTGTGTTATACAGAGGCTGGTGGTAATTTATCATGAACGAAACTCAATTAATCCGAGTCTGTGGGTTTTAACTACCTGCTTTGTTTTAACTACTCTGGAGTAATTTAAATTTGAGTGTCCTGATTTAAGCTAACTTTCACTCGAAAATAGATATAAACATTGCAAATAATTTATTTGGAAGAAAACTTCTTTGGAATGGTGTTTTTGTACAATTTTAGATTAAAGCGTTTCTTTGAATAAAAACTAACAGAAATTTATTCATTAAATTTTACTTACGAAATAAATATAAATCAAATTGTCAGGTGTATTATTGTGTACTCAATTTAACTTGGAAGAATGTATAATGGAATTTCAATTATACAGTAAGATTGGAAACTGTTTGTGATGATATGTTCCGAAACAATGAATCTATTATTCATGTTATCGTCCGTGTTACAGTATGATAAAGATGTAATAAACTGTTTGGTAAAGTCAAACAATAAACATTCGGTTTAACTAATGAAGAAGATGTGTTTATAAGATATTAACGTATCATTGTTATACAAAGCATTCCAGGTGGCATAATTTTACAGACGTTAACATCTTATTATGATTTTTTATTATATTTGCAAGAAGATATTTCACAGCATATGGAATTGTCATTGAATGCGCTGGAATTATTAAAGACTGCAACTGTGCAACTGTTTAAATGATAAAATTAACCGCACCAATTCAATGATATATCTCAACTTCTAGCATTCTCTACAGAGAATTTCCAAATACTTCTCACTGTTACAATGATACCTACATATTTTAGATCATAAATTCCACATAGCTTCATATTTAAACGAAAAGCCACAAATGTCTGTGGAATTATGGTGGAGATTTGTAATGTCTAGAGGGTAATTTATTAACAGTTTTGAAATTCATGATGTTCCACTTTTCATCATAGTGCTTACCTTTTGAATGAAAAGTTTAATTAACTTTTCTCCTTTGTTTAAGTTTTATTGAGTCAAAATGTGTAGTTATCACGCAATTATTCTGAGCATGCATTCACGCTAGACGAATCGCCTGCAAGAAGGAAAGCATATCTTAATATTTCATAAATAAATATGCTCTAATTTGTAATGTTCAGTAAGCCATGAAAATCATTTACCCGCCAAATGTCCTTTAAAAAGCATAGCTGAGCAAATCATTTACTTTACAACTGATCTGACTTCATATTTGTGTCGCATCAACACAGTATTTGTCGTATGTCAACTTTCCTGTTTTACAGGAGAAGAAAGAGCTCGATACATTATTTCAGACCCGAACGGGCACCTGAGTAGAAACACCGACTTTCCGTTAGCTACCTGGATAGCTTCATCGCATGAATGAATCAAAGTACCTGTCGGGATTTGAACCAAAAGCGATGAGGGACAGGTGGTTTAAAGTTAACGACCTAAACCAATTAGCCGGGGGCGCCGAACTGACGTCATGTAAGTCAAAGATAAACAAAACATGTTTGCGTAAAGAGAGTGTCAAGTTAAGCTATGTAGTAATACATAATCTTGTTAAATTCTTTCGTCTGGCAACTACTAACCATTCAATATATTAAAAAATATAGAATAATATATGACTCCCCTTCTATCCAATCCGCATCCATGCTGATTTTATTGATTCAAACTATTCATTCCCTCTGAGTTCGCTAGCATAACCACTTTTATTGTCTGGTAATATTCGTATACATAAGTGTACATGATCATAAATCTTCACCTATAAAACGTTTATTGAAGTGATCATCTTTAGAAATGTTGAATTCAATTTCACTTATTAAAATGAAAACGAAAGATACAATTTTAACATAATTCAATTTATCATATTGTCAAAAGAAATGCCAAGTAAACTTTCATTTTAAAGAAGTCTGCTCAGAAACTAAGAAAACAATTATTCACTTCGTATCAGACCTATTTTACAAATGTCTTTTCTTTTATCATAAAACACATTCTTCCCTTCTTAATGAGTGATTTGCATGTCGTCAGCAGAAAAGTTACATTGTATAAAATTACATTGTATAATAGTGATACATGACATCGTAACTACAGTTGGCTTGAACATACAGACACTACGGGTACAGTAATGTTTCATTCCTTAATTATCTTAAAAATTAATTTTAATTTATAAACATTGTTGTTTTCCTAAATTATACAACGACTTAGCATTCTCCTGGTTTGCTAAAATGTTCGTTCAGTTCTAATGTTTTGGCAAAGTTGTTTGAAAAACAAGTACAAAAGATTTCTTTATTGACAAATGTCAATATCCGAAATCCTGGCATTACGAGTATAACAAAACTTTGCACACGTAATACATGAAAATGAAGTAAAGCAAAAATATGATTACACGTGAATACAGTTTTATTGCAATTGTTTAAGCAAAATAAACAAATGATTTGAAATTAATTGTTCAGATGAAAAACGGTTTAATACAAACAATTCCCAGTCATTTCAATCCTATATATCAATAACGAGTAAGAAATTAATTTCAACGTTTATCAATTAACTGTGATTGGAATTGTGGTGGTAATTATGTTTAACTTGAAAATGTGTAAGTATTTGTGCTTATTAACAAAATTGTTGTTTGGTTAAGAGCCAAACAATTGACCAATCAAAATATCAAACAAATATCAATCATCAAATTCAGAAAACTATATATTACGTAGTAATATCAACATATTACAACATAAAACTATGAAACAACGTAAACCTATAAATGAGACAATAAAATTATGACATTATTTTCATTTTTAAAACGTATTCTATAAATTTACAGTAACACTTTATTCACGCCTCTTTAATCAAATCAACTTTAGTTTCAAAACGAGGCAAGTCTAGCATTTGACATGGAGATAAAAGTGTGAATACTCAACTGGGGAACACGATTACAAATAATTGAGACATGTTAGAGATATGTTGATTAATGATAAACATGCTCCGGTGTCATAACAGACATCAATAAACCCCATAAAATGATGTATGAAGGTGAAAACTTATCAGTCTGAAATCATACAGAAAAGTCTAAGCACATATCATGGATTTTCTTTTTTTCATCACTATAACGACAACTATGTTTTTAATGAACATGCATTTTACGTTCATTTACAGACTAATTAAATATCGCGAGTAGTTTTCATTTTTAGACTACGAAAATTATCGTTTTAAAGTTTGTTTTGAAGCTACACTTCTTTAGACTCAGAAATGAATAATTGTTTGTTTGAGGTGTCCGTAATGAAGTTATAAAAAAGTAACAACACAAACCAATACCGATGTTTTTCTTGTTGTTTACTTTATTTTCTTTTTCTATTGTTTTTTGTGTTTTTTATTTCCTTGTTGGTTTCCTTTTTGTATCTTTTTTAAATTTTTTCGTTTGTTATGTGCATAAAGGAAATGTTATGTAACTTATTATATACAATCACGATTAAAGTGTCATTGCTTGTGGAAAACTATGAACCAGTTTAATGCTTTTCACATTATACCTCGATATCTTAACACAAATCATTATCTGCCTTTGTTCTCTTGGCTCTCGTTTAATTTGGAATTCTTTCATCTCACAGCAGTTTTTCCTATTATTTGACAAAATTTGTCACTCACAATTATATTTTTTGCAAATATATTCATTCTTCTACTTAGGTTTGTTTTTGCTTTTCGTTTTTGCTTTTTGATTTTTTTTACTTTTTGATGGTCTTTCATTACTGTCTCTGCTAATATGCTTATTTTTTGGTTAGTGTATTTTCTTTCATATGTATAACTTCAGAATTTAAGGCACATTATACTTTAAAACATCGTATTTTTTTACTTCTTTAGAAATATCAAACATATTTGGTATTGTATATGTATATATCTAACTGTATATATTTTGAAAATAAAGATAAATGTCTAAACTAAATGTCAAACATGTGTTGAGTAATATTTTAATAATGGATTAAGAACATGTTAGATGTTTAACAACTAAAGAAAGTAGGACTGAAATGCAGTAATGTGTCGTAAAGGTAACAAAATGTAAAAAAGTAGTATTTTGACTTCCATACAAAATACTTATTCACTATAATTATACCAATTGCCAACAGATCAAAAGTAACGAAGATAATCATTCATATGGCTAATGGGTACTTTTACCAAAAATAAAAAGTTTTACATAATAAATGCATATAACATTGACTAACATACGTTTCGAAGAACGTAAATATCTTTATTTGAAAATATGTAAATAATATTATAAAAGTATCTAAATGAATGTAAAAATGTCATAGACGTATTTCCTACGTACGTAAATGAAATACATGACTAAGATATTAAGAGTGTTATAATGAACGAACGCTCAAGAGGTTTGGATTCTATACCGAAAAATACAATATCATACATGATGAACAGTTGGTCTTTATTTTTGTCAGTATAAAATCTAAATGCATACTGAGCATTGTAAGAACAAGTATCTCAGATTTTTTTCTGGCATACTTGAAATAAAATATGAGGGAAAACCTCAACCAGCGAGAGCTATATTCACGAAACAAAGTCCCTGCAATAGTACCCAATAACATGTGGGTAAGGCACTCACTCAGAAGGGAAACGAAGAAAACGCAAGGCACAAGGGAAGGACATGTCGAATCATTTGTAACCTATGTTAAACGTAAATGCACTTGTAACTTTAAAAGTATCAGACAATGAATAACCAACAAATTATTAACATAATTGTATGTAAAACTGTACAAAATGAATGTCACGCATTCATATTACTAGAAATGGAATATCACTCATGAACAATGTATACAGAAAAGAGTTACTGAAAATCTCAAAGTTTGTTAATCCAAACTATCTTTGTAAACCTATCATTAAAGTGAGATTTAATCTGATATCTGTAAAACACAATGATTTGAAATAATAAAAAAACGTAACAAAAATCTACAAATTTTGAGCATTTTATATCGCAGTTACTTTAATATCTCTAACATTTAATTGGGAGACGATATAAAACATAAAACGAGAGTTTCAAAGCAAACTGAAGTAAATATCGACATGTAAAATACAGTTGTAGAGATTTCGTCTGAGAAGTTCTAATCATATACATTAATCGATCAAACAATTTGTAGCAAGAGTAAATATGCTATTAGTGCAAACTTTAATTCCAAAATCCAAGATAAGAGCTGAATACACACATTCTTTAAATATCACCATATTCCACTAGAATATATTTCATTTTTCTCACATGCCCTAAAGAAATAAATCAATGGTTTTTATAATTAAATAGCTAGAATAATGCATAAATAAACCTCATAAAATAAATTTACAATGTAAATTGATAATTGAGTATATATGTATTTTATTAATTTAAAACTTGATTTTTTAAACAACAGTCTCTAGAAAGAGATATCCAAATCAACACCCAGAACTACAAATGAATAATCAGACTATTACTGAAGTTTCTGACCACAAACATCTTGTAGTTTCAATTTCGAATGACTGCACATGGCACTCACATATAGATTATATAACAAATAAAGCATGGAATAGGGTAAATATTATGAGAAAACTTAAATTTCGCCTAGATAGAAAATCAGTAGAGACTATTTATACCTTTTTCAATCGTCCATTACTTGAATATGCTGACGTTATACGGGGCAATGCTACAAATTGTGAACAAGAAGAACAAAATCCAAAACAAATGTGCTCGTATTGTTTACGGATGTACAAGACTTGTTTCACTCGAACATCTTTTGAAATAAACTGGGAATCTCTCGAAGAAAGACGATATATTTATAGGATGATCTTACTTTTTAAAATTCAAAACAAACTAGCTCCAGATTATCTTTTCTCAATTCTCCCAATAACAACAAATGACAGGTACAACCTTAGAAATATTGACAACATTCCTGGTATGTATATGCCAGAACAGCACTTTATTTTAACTCATTTTTATTTTTACTGCAATAAGAGAATGGAATAATCTTCTACATGATGTCCGCAACCTTCCAACTCTATCATCATTCAAACACAATTTTATGAAAAACAACGACACACGCTTAACTATAATTTTTCTGGTGAAAGAAAACTTCAAGTTCTTCATATAATACAAGAATTCGAATAAAGTGTAGGTCTTTAAACTACAATGTTTTTGAAGGCATAACTGCATCATCTATATGTCTTTGTGGCCAAATAGAAAATAGCTTTCATTTCTTCTTCGTGTGTACACAGTTTGACACAGCTGGACAAAAGTTACTTCGCAATTTGAATAATGTTGACATGGATTTAAATGTTCTACTTCTAGGCAACCCAGACCTTTCTGACTAAACTAATGACATTTTTTTCACAAGTACACACTTACATCCAAGAGACAAAAAGATTCATTTAACACCCAAACACTTAATCATTTTATTTCTATACTTGAGACACCTCATTATAAATCTTTCCCCTTCTTCAATACCTTTTCATCTTTCTGTGTTATTTTCAAAAACTATTCTATTTTGTATGTTTATATTAATATAAATTAATGTTAATTCGAACCAATAATACAATTATTCTAATTGTATTCGATGGAACATGTACTATAATTCTTGAAACATTTAAACACATATCAGATTCTGTGATTTCTGTTTTCTAATATAAACTCAAAATATTTATTTTGTATTATATTCGTCACAGATTATTAATTATGTAATGATTTAAGCGCCTATTATATGTCAATTACTCACTAAGGAGAAGAATGTCATAAGACACGTTGCCTGTTTTATAAGAATATTTGAATTGCTCTGTGTAAATTGTAAATTATAACATGTATATATATTCTGAGAAATAAAATATGTTTAAACTAAACTAAACAACAAAACAATAAATAATTGCCTGCCATTCTTTAACACTCTTTAAAAGTTGACATAAGGTTGTAAATACTTTTTGTTTGAAACAGCTAGAAATTAAACTTAATAAATATCTAGAAAATATTATCAATGAATGTATATATTTGGAGACACAAAAAGATATATAAAAAAACACAAAAATAACCTTTAGAGAATGATATCAATATATTTCACAACCATAATGATACAAAGTTTAGAAGGCGTAAAGCTAAAAAATGGCAAGCTAATGTACCTGTACACTCACATTTTCTACCGTATGAAAGAGTATTGCTTTTTCTCAAAAATATCTTTGTTATATGACATATATAAATTATGTATGAAAATAAAACATTACCCGACAGTTTGTTCAATAGGTTTGTTTTGCACGTACGGAATGGCTTCATTTGAAATTCATCAACCTAATTCCTTGAATTTATTCAGGCATTTTCGCATGATTTTAATTAACAAATATACAAGATATCCTTTGGATTACACGCCTTAAAACCTATACATGCTACAAGTAAGTAGGTAAGTGTATTATTGTCCAAAACTTGAGATTTGTCATACGTATCTTAAAGAACGATAGTATAATATCACATTTAGAAACTATGTCTGCATGTCTTGTTATCGAGCGAATCTAGACATTAATACATTTACTTTAACTATGTAATGCTTTTTCTCTAAAAACGTTTACAGACCTGAATCACCTAGAGCTTTTTATAGCTCTACATCGATCTGATGACTTTATATAATACTTCAAGACGAGAAGTTTTTTTCATCATTTTAAACAAATAAAATAATTTGTATTAATGAAATTGATTTTACATTAAAAATTTTCGTAAACGGAAACAAATCTTATAAAGCCTTAAAAGTGTTACATTAAAGCAGATCTAGGGAGTCAAAATGTCTTTGAAATATTGCTCAACCTCGACACCAAAGGAAATTCGTGGAGCTAGTGTATGTCGTAAATTAACAATGCCGCTGAATCTAACAATTTGGTTTCTTAGATGTACGTTCTTTGGAATTACTATAGAGCTTAAATATGATATTTAATGTTGACATAATCTTTTTTTCTAAGAATAAAGCAATATTTACTTTGGTTACTAAACTTTATTTATTTGGACTGGTATATAACTAGTAAAAAAATAATGGCTCGCAAACAGCCGCCAAAATGTTAACCTATTTACAGAGATAGGTCACCAAACGTAAACTGATATTAATGTACATTAAATGAAAGAAACATTTTTTAAAAAATCCTTTAGTTATATTTGATAAGTTTACTGCTATTCATATCAAGGTTTATTCATCTTTAGGAAATTGAAACTCATATCAATTGCAATAACCCAATGTTTATAATTTAATATCATTTTTGTTTCTTTCATCTTTCATTTTTATTACGAAGTGAGGTTTATATATTTTACTTCGTAAATATTGTTATATAATATAATATAATTATATATGCTCTAATTCTCCATTAAGGTATAGAGAGAGTCTTGCATCATGCAATGGGTCTTTAAAATTCACACAAATTGACGCATGATGTATTCATTGTCTTAAAACCCAACTAACTTATATACATAAATAACATAACAAGAAATATTATTATAATTTTCAGAAGGATAGAAAAAAAGATGTTGAAGCCTTTGATTTACAAAAAAAATCTCAAAAGTATCATTTTATTTTCTGCCAGGTAGAGATGTGTTTTTGTGAACTGATTCTGTATGTGAAATAAACATTGTTTATTAAACCACAAACAAGACAGTTATGCGTAGAACGAGCACATATGAAGCATTGATATCAAGAATAATCACAGGTGTTTTGGGAAACATTACAGGAATGTATAAATACAATAACAGAGTCTGGATGACCTAGGAGCCTTTATGTTTGTATATATCAGTGTTGCTACTAACATATAAACAAATAACAGCATCTAAAACAATACGATATAAAATATAAATATTGATCTACAAATTTGAAGACATCTGTATAATGCATTATAGTTACAGAGAAAAAAAGAAACACAAAGTAATCTCTTATAATTTGGTTGACTGGTTTTTTCTAGTACATAGATGCTGATCATATTATAACGTGGATTACAGTCAATCTTAATCATATTCAGATGAAAATAATGAATATAAAAATAATCGAACCAACACTCTTTGCAAAAGAAAAATATTTTATTTTCTATCGACATAATATATTGTAGATATCTTAAATGATCCCTTCACAGCGAAGACATTTTAAAAGACTTTTTTGTACAAATTAGTAATTTAGGTCTACTAAAACTAAGTTATAGTTTAAATATTCACGAAAAGATCCTTAATAAAAATAAGGCATCTAAGAAAACATCAACTTAGAAATCATACTTATTTAGTACAGTGTGCAAAATATCTCTTCAAAGATTTTCCTCTTTGCCTAATAAAAAGACATTGCGTGAGCCATCTTATACGTCAAATGTGCCATTTTTGTTCACTAATCTAGTTTAGATTGAGAGAGATATATCTTTTGTTATTCACTTGATGTGGTTTTATTGGTTTGGTTATCACAAATGGCAGAAAATACACATCAAATGAGAATAGTTTGTACCTAACTAGTACTATTTATTAGGTCAAGGACATGTCAAGAATTTGTAAATAAACATATTTACGTCGTCAATATTTACGTGTGGTTGAGCCTTATAAGGTGCTCTACAAAAATGTGGAATATAACTTTAGCATAAATAAGATATTCTCATTAATAAGATTTCATTAGGCAAAATGATATAGGTTATAAAATTAAGTTTGTTATCCTACAAGTGCTTTATCTTTTTAAAGATCATTTTTAAAAAAAAATATTTAGTGTACCTTGAACTAAAATATGATGTGATTATTAGAGACTGTTCAATGTCACCACTGAATAAAATGATTGATTGGATACAATAAAACTCATTGGTTTGAAACTTTTTGTGAATAAAGTTATTATAATCATGTTCTTTAAGTCTGTTAATCATGGGATGTTAGTTTTCTGCCAATCTGTTAAATATAGAACATTAAAAAACTTTATTATGGCCTTAATTTATAAATAGTGTTTAAGGAGTTTAAGGCGTCATATAAACGATAGTACTGTATAGCTCAATCCTAGTATTCAATTACTTCCTTCATAAACAAATTCTTATCATGTAATCACTTGTTATTGCGATTTACGACTTTTTATTGATTACAACCTATCAAGATCCTAGGTTAAAGTGATGTCACTACTTCTGGTCGGTTTTAGCAAAAATAAAGTTGTCCAGGCAATAATGCCATGCTCTATTAGTCACGTGTCATTAATCAACCCAATACCGTTCAACAGTTATCCGTGTGTTCGGAGACGCCAGTTACATTATTCGATATGATAAATAGCTGAGTTTCCTTTGATACCTTTCTCAGTCCTGTTTTATTGTAAATCATCATACAGATTGAACAAAGTTTTATTTCGAGACTTGTACGCATATAACAAACATAGAAAAATATTTTACAGATCATTTGATGTGCAATTAAGTAAAAAAATGCAAAAATGAAGAAAGAGTTGGGTATTCAAAACATCGTATTTACTGACAAAATTTCATTGTTGGAAATTCGAAGTATTTTTATGAATTAAAATAATAATACACATGCAAAAGTAAAATAAGATAAGGTTAAACTGGGAACGAACTATATTTCGCTATTTACTGAGTTTTGTAGACCTACACAAAGAGCATTACATTATTTCTGAAGTGTTCGATAGATGGAGGCGGTTACATTAATTTTTGTCATTTTTCTTCTGAAATTTACATTAACCATCTTTAATTGTATTGTTATATGAAGAAAAGTATCCAAGGAAGAATAAAGGTCCAGACTGTTAATGAAAAAATAAGCAAATATTTCACAAATGTTTCTGCAATTCCGTCTTCAAGTATTGCATTTGCAGAATTATTTTCTATCAGATTGTATAATTTCTGATATAGTTCAGATAATTGTCTAACGTCTTCAGAAAGAACGCTGACTGCCCTGGTGATTTGCCAAACCTTTACAAATGTCGATTTCTTTCACAAATGTGTTTATTACAAAATTATAACGTGACCCTTGATTAGAAGCAGTGAAATAGCAGATAGTAATTAAGAAATTTGATGTCCTTAGTTAGTTTAAAAGATTATTTAATTTTTGTACTTTTTAATTTCTATGTAACGTATAATTGAATAGCAATTTCATATATCATTTAAAAACATATTGATTTGATAACATCCAATGTTAAACTCACGTGATTGCAAACGATTTATTCTTATAAGCCACTGTAATATCATTTACAAAGTTAGACATTTTGTTTTTCGATACCAGGAAACTTGACATAAAAAAACCAACAATACTTATATCTTTGGAGCCCAAGCCGCAATTTCGTTCAAACTAAGTAATATTGAATTTTCACTAGATTTATTTACATATTCAAATTGTTTGATATAGCTTACGGTTCAAGTTACACCCTATGATACAGGTTTTACCATATCACGTACTATATTTTGGCATATTTACAATATTTCAACAAATTGAATGGATATTAAATAGACAAGCATAAAATTGATCAAGTACTGCATGTTAATAAAGAAATGATGCATGTAAAAATCAGTGCGTACATCTTGCGTTTTTCAAAGCAAATTTACAACTGTTTATATATTGAACTGTCATTTCTAAAAACATTGCCTTCACAATAGCAATACATTCTAATATACAACTGTTTACAGCAAACAGCAGTTTGTTTTTATTTTCCCATTTTGTCATAGGAGTGTTCATTTTCCAAAAAACATTTGGTTTTGAATTAAAGCCAAAATTTGATTTCATATTATATTTTCGTAATAATAAGGTACGTAGTTTTTTCCTAATTGTTAGAAACATTTCATTAAAATTCTATAAAGATATATTTTTTGTACAATAATGCACAGTTTCCATTCAAAACGCAAAATATTCAATCAAATTGCAATGAAAATAAATCAACCGTTCCTGTGATTCGGTATTCAACGAAACGATCTATAGAACTTAATGAAAATATTCCAAAGCATCAAAGATTACATTATGCATGTGTAATAAATGATGTAAGACAAACATGTTTGGTTACATTATAAAATTTCTAATTATGTTGCTAGAACATTGCACACGCACGCCATACACAGTTTAGGCTATGATGTTAAATGGTGCGTTGATCGGAATCAATAATCATGAAAGATGAAGGAATTAATCATCTTAAAATTAAACATGAAAATGGATAAGACAGTTTGTCTCCGAATGTCTGATTTTTTTCACTCCTACTTTAAAAGATGAAATACTTTGTCAATCAAGTCCAAGGTCAGCGAGACAAATTTTAATTAAAGAAAGTGCAAGAAAATCAGGAGGACAAGATGATTTTGTAGTACATGTATTACTTAATTGATATGTATTATAACATATATTTTTGTAATTATGTAATTCAATATCAAAATTAAAAAAAAAAGATGTAGATGATATATTTATGAAGGAATTTTTTATTTGAATATGGTCCAACAAACAACAGTGTGTATGGTAATTGGAAAAAAAGAATAAAATCGCGGAATGTGAGGTAAAATGAACAAAATTAAATGTTTATGCAGCGAACATGTGGTTATTCTAGAAATAAGACATGTTCTGTAGAAACTTTAAATGTCAACTAATTGGGTGAGTTTTGGTTTGCTATTTAAAGTTTTTATGAATTAAAATTATGAAACCATTTCGATTACTTTTTTCACCATAAACAATCGATGTTATTATGGAACATTGCAATGCAACATGCTGCAATCAAAGTCTGCCTATATTATACTTAATTTTATTTTAAATAACTCACTTAAGTCTGTTGAAACTGAACGTGATAAGCCAGTATTAAGTAAGGTCGACATGTGTACATCTGTGCAGTCTGGCCAGTATCTATGCTGTTGGCAGACTTATTTCAATTTTTATTTCAACTTGATATTTCCAAAATTGAAATCGGACAGTTCCAAAAGGTGGAAATGGATAAAGTCCATTTAAGAAAATCAGCTGGTAATAATAAAAAGATAAGCAATCTGATCAATAACAATCGTCAAAATTACAAATATAAAAAAGGATATAGGAATAAAAGAATAATAAAATAAAAAAACAACTTAAAGCTGTCAAAAAAATGTGTAGAAAAACTCACCATTTCTCCCACTCCTCGAGATCTTCCATTATCATCATCTTGTTGAATGTTCTTTGTTGTACCCGCAAATTCCACAAGGCATTTCAACAGAATTTCTTCTGCACTTTTCCAAATTATTTAACGTCGCAAACTATTTATTTGAAATGTCTTCTGTTAAAAGTCTTGGAAGTAGTATTCATTATAAATGTCTTATTATATTTGTCAAACATACTGAGTTCGTTTGTATTATTTTTCTGTTATTGTTGTTGCATTTATTTTTTAGTTTTATCACATTTTTTCTATGAAATAATTTGCATACGTTATACTCTCGTGTCCTTTTTTAAATTAATCATAGTCGTTATAACTATATGAAAATACTATTTCTCAATACTTAGCGAAAGCCTCGGCATTTTTACAGCTCGCACGAACAAGAGTAAAAAAACGCTGCTATTAGAAAATATCTCCGGCATTCATTGATGAGAAAGTTATTTGAACACAGTAGTAGTGAATTAGCTGAGTCGATTTCAAAAACTGTTGCAATAATTAGCCTGCTATACACCGCATCTCTCTTACACTGAAGTAAAATATAATTAATCGTAAATTTATAACGTATTTAATGAATTAATTCGGTATCACTTCTAATTCAGTTCTTAGTTGAAATATGTCATCCGATTACATTTATTAACTTAAATATTAAAAGAAAATCGTAAAAATTCTCAAATTATTTTCACCACAGTAATAAAAATAGCATTTTGTCAAATGTTTATTTAACTTAAATGGTCTGCAAAAGAAAGTCGTTTTATTTTTGAAGAAAAAAAAACACTATTGTCTTGATACTTTGTAGTGTCCACAGCCACCCACGAACCATAAGTGATCATTCTCCTATAATAAACTCATGACCGCCGATATATTTTGCACGCATCTTGTAAGAAAATTGGATTAATTCGAAATCGTTGGCAAGTTAAAGGACCTAAGAATCAAGCATAGCGGACGAGAATCGATTAGTCAAATTGCAATCTTAGAGCAATTTGTTGTGAAACCTCTCGACGCTGTTTGCTTTGTAGGCACGGAATGGCAGTCGGGATTAAACCTTGTGTCATAAATACGTTCTTGATCAAATATTGTTGAGAGGGGAGAAACGATCGCTTAGTTCTCAAGTAATATGGCAATTTATGTTATAGATATGATAAAAATGGCGCGTTCCAGATAAAAAAGCCCTTATTGCAGTAGACTATCCGTAATGTCGTACTTAGATCATTTGTAATGTTTCTTATACAAGTAAGATCAGAGAACATTTACTTTTCATAGCTTTCTTTGCTAGTTGACGTTACAACTCACGATGCTTCCTTTTTTTCTTTTCTGTCTTAACATGATATCTTTGGAGTCATTTTTAATCGTAAAACAAAAACCCTTTTATAAAAATTGTTAATTATGGTTATTTATGTAAGACGGGGACAAATGAAATAGATAATTCAGTTGTTTGAAACGAAATCTGTAATCAAAAATTTTAAATAAAAACTTTATACAAAGTAAATAACTGAAAGTAAGAACAGCAAATCAGGAAATAAATACATGTAGATACAGAGGACATTGCTCTTTATTGCAAACATTTGCACGTAAGCACTTAAAGTGAATAAAGCCATATGTCGGATGGAAAATTTGCTGTTTGAATTTTGGAGAAAAATACTTCTAAAGTGCTTGTATGAAATAATCATGGTAGAAATTGCTTCATGCTTAATGGCAAATGTACAAAATTATTAATATAACCGTACTTTTAGCAGACTAATATTTTTCCCGTAACATTTTATTCTGTTTACATACAATAGTCATGTGTATTAAATAGCAGAGACATTCTATGATAATCTACTATAAGGTAATTGAACCGATTTTGCGGTACATTCATTTTAGAAAATTTTTGATAAGATATAGCTTTGTATTCTTTAAATTTGAGATAGTAAATGATCTCTTAGTACTGCATAATATATGTTAAATAGAAGATTACTGAATGCCTTTATTTCAACATTACATACATTTTTCTATAATGCTCTTGTCTTTTCATACATGTAATTTATCTAAATGCATAATTATCACTAATTCATTAGTGAGAACGGCATTTGAAAAAATGCACGATGTCTAAGGAAAGGCAGTTATCAATCATCTCACTGAAGAGGAAAGAGAAGTCTTTTCATTTAAATAACGGAACAAATGAACTTATAAATAACACTGAATTGCTCTTGTGCAAATCCATTCTGTATTGGCTACAGACGGTAATGTTTGCCTAGTTTGCATGCAGCAGAAGTTACTAAATGGAATCAGGTGTTTCATAAACAGAAAGACATTTCTTGACTAAATTAGTCAATACATCTTGGCAAAACTAACACTTCACGATGATTTCCTCTAAATGGATATGGTCGTCTGTCAATATGGAAAGGATTGCTTTAACCATAAATATGTTCTTAACGTGGTTTGCAAAATATAAAATACAAAGCATTAAATGCTTGGTCGCATTCATGGTGGTATAAATCATAAATTGGTGACAATGAACTCCAGGTGCAACGCGCTTATTCATATATCTTCAAAATACGGTTCTGTCTTGCTGTGAAAAGTGAAACGTATTACTGCTGATTAAAGAAACAGTATATTAGTTACTTATCGTTGTAAATTTTCTTTAAACAGTGATGTCATTTTTATAGTTGATCAAATTTATTTTTGCTAGCATTATTCCTACATTTTCTTCGAAAGAACCAATACCTTTTACTTTTTTAGATGTTTATACTTAAATCATTCTTTCGATGGAATCAAGTTTATTTTTGCTATAAAAATAGAAAATCCGTTATTTTCAACAAATTATATAATCAGGTTAAATCTGAGATGACTTACGGTATCTAATTAATACTAATAATTGGTAATAACAAACATGTTTGCAACGAAGCAAACAGTTTGTCACTGTATAGGGTTTTTTTTGTTTTTGTTTTGTTTTTTTGGCAGGGGGTGGGGTATTTTTTCAAATTGTACCTTTCCTTTTTATATTGACAACGGTAAAAACTGTAATTTGTTATCATTCAGAGTATTGTTGCTTTTCATATTTAATGCTAATAATAAGTTACAACTAAAACAACTTACAACGTTAATGTCAACATGTGCTATGAAAGAAAATACATGTATAGAAAATCAGTTATTTGCAGCAGCTGTAATATTTCAAAATTACATTAAGACTTATCATTCAAAATTTGAACAATTCATTTTGTCTTCTTTCTCTACACGCATATTTTATATTGACTTGCTACTCTGCAATTTTGGAAATTAAGATGAAAACAAAAGTAATTGCAGGAAACAATAGTATGTCTATGTTTTTACAGGGTTGATTGCCATTGTCAAAGATGTTTATTAGACAACTGTTTTGTGAAGTTTATCGAAAACAGATACTGACAACATATTGCAATAAATTACAATTCTTGTAGAACGAAGAACTTAATCTCTTTATGAAGTGATGTTTTTAATCAATTCCGTGTTTATCAAGCATGATTACCAAATTTTCGTTAACTGTGTTATGTCAAAAAGCTGACAAACACAGGGTTCTGTCGGGGAATAGCAATATCTGCACTTACTCAGACATCTCATACTTTTGCATTTGTGTCTGCTAACTGTTTCCCCACAATATGCATGCAACTACTGTTGTTATAAGTAGCGTTCATTGAAAGAAATTATGCACGTTATAGTGTTTCCTGATTTTATGAAAGCAAGTGCTCGGCCATTTTAACAATAGCTATCTGAATTGTATTTATTGTCATTCTTAACACATTTTGTTGTGCATACTAATTAACAGTTTACATTGATACCTCGATATTTGATTGACTTATCATTAAAAGTTTCTGCTAACTTAAATCATTTAAACGTTACATGATTAACTTTTTTGATAATTTTCATTTTTTCTTTACAAAATAATTCGTCATCAAAAATATTTTCTCATGTAGATACACATTTGTTAGGAACAAAATAACATTTTAAAAGCTGCTTTTCAGTCATTTCATTTCGTCATTTAAAACTCCATAAACATTTTTCTTTGTGGATTTAAACAGTTTTCATAAGGCAGAAACCCCAATATTTCTGGTAAATTAAGTTCTGTTTAATAATGAGGATTTTTTAATGAAGAATTAATTAAACGTCATGAGTTAAAGAAATAAAACATTAACAATAAAAATTAATCTACCACAAGGAAAACAAAGAGAAAAGGAAATACTGATAAATTAATGAAAGAAAGTCTAAATGATTTTCAATGAATATAACTATCTAAAATATCTTATTAAATGTTGTGCAGGCTTTCAGGGGCAGTTAACTAAAACAAGTAGAACTTCTTCAACAACATTATTTACTACAAGTAGATGAATGAAAGATGTCGTTTGTTTAACTTGAACAATGGGGGGATTTAGAAACAAAATCATTTCAATCGTTATTGGTGAAACTTATTAAACCGTGAAACGGAAAACAGCACAAGTCATAGGATTATAACTTATTTACAATTGTAAAGGAGTAAAGCAATAATGTCTGTATGCCCTCCCAAACAGTTGTTGTCATCAACGCGGCTTATCAATACAATTTGTCTAGAAGAATGATTTGAAACAGGCACCACCTTACTTTTGAAACAAATTGGAAATTGTTAATTCTCAGATTGATACAATGTTAATTAAGTTTATTCCTAGGGTTTTAATCATTGGATTGTTTATTACGCTCACCAATTCAATATACTGTTTACTGGGAAACAAGGTTATTATGATTATTGTTCAATAGTATAAAAAAGGCAACTTCGTGTCACAGTATTTAAGCATTAATATTATCGTTTATGAAATATATACATGTAGAATATTTAAAGTGAGATATTGGTCATTAAAGTTCTGTTTAGCGGAAAATAGGGAGTTGCTAAGCTTTTTAAATACACATGAAGCTAAAAAAGTTCCTAAAAATCATTGAAGGGACTTGATCATTTCTGTGTTTTAATTATTTTACCTTTTGTAAACATAACCATTGTTAGAATTTGGCTTTGTGGGGATTCATTTTATTTACAATGTCTCCTTTAAAGGAACATGGTGGGGCTAAGAGTGATGTTTCGTGCGCCATTAACCGGTTTAAACTCCAAAGCAGTACTTATGCTGCTAACCGTTCCAAGGCGGCGCCCCTGTGTGTTCCTCAGATGAATGTCTTAGTTTTTCATTACTGTTTTGGTGACATTTTTGTTTGTGTCCCTTGATGTTTTCACGTACTGTTTTAATTTTATCATGTTTGTGTTCATTTATCTTTGATTATTCCCTTATAATGAAGTATGCTTTGATTTTATAAAGTAATTGCTGTTGTAAGATATAAGGCAAATTAAATATTGTTACAAATACTCACAAAAAGTATCACAATGAACATCCACGTAAAACATCACATTAGAAAAGTTCACTAAGAATTAATTTAAAGAACTTTTTAAAATATAATTTTCAATTGATTGAGACATGTTTTCTAGAATGTACAAACTTAAACATGGGGTAAACTGTTGTGTTGCGGAAGTAAATATAGCATTATACTTCGTTACGATGTTCTTATTTTCTGGCCGATTAAGATAATTCAGTGTAATATAAAGTCTGTTACAGGGCCAACCGATGCTTTTTGGCACATCAGCTGAAAGTGAGTCTTTAAATTTGACAATTATTTTTTCAGGCGATGCTCATGATGGATCTCTTAATAAAAGCTTTCACGTAGTTGTTTAGAGTATCAACATCCTTAGAATCTTTGGCAAATGACCTTCTAACCTTGATAAACTTGTGTTTATCGCAAAAAGAAATAATAATCTCACATACCTGTTGATACTTTCAGAATAAAATGTATTGAGCGTTAAAGACTTCTGACTGAGTGAACATTTTTATTTCTTTATTTCCCGCTAAGGTATTTTTCATTTCCGGGTAGGGGCGTTGAACTTTTTAATATGACAGGTTATTAATAGAACGTACGAAAAGTATGTTATTCTTCTCCTACTTAAAGTTATGTACGGAAGACTCCTAGTAGTAATACAAAAAATTAATAGTGCTTTGATAGTCTTAACACACAACTTAATCGCTATTAATGTAATAATTATAATATATGATTTTATAACTGAATTTAAATAAATATGATAACAATCAATCATTCTTTGAGTTGTAGTAAATAACATTGATTATATGTTTATGTAACGTAGGTTTTCCTTAACCCTTGGCAAGATTCGTTTAGCCAGCCAATTTGATATGTATTGCTGGAACATCTAAAATACGGTGTCTCTGGTTTGTCAATACAAAAGCGTCAATATTTGAGATAACTATCTGAAAGGTCGTATTTTATAAAACTTGTTAACACGTAACAAAGACTTAAAACCAAAATACACAGGAAAGTTGAATTGTAAATCTCTGATATGGAGCTATATTTTCAAAAAACGTTAAACTTTTGTCTTATATATTAGATAAATAATATTTTTGCAATGCTTACGTATAATGAAAACTTTTATCTTGACCAGATTCATTGAGACATCATTTGACGCCTACGCTATGGGAACAAATCTAGAAATCTCTGAAGTAGAAGAATACATAGGAAATTGTGGCGAATGATTTGCCAGAAATTATATTCATATGTCTATGTTTGACAATAACATTTTTTACAATCTTAGATCTTTAAAATTGGTCATAAACCGAAAATAAATAATTGAATCATTTGTTCATATTGTTGAGATAAATTTTAAGAATGTCGTACATAATTTTAAAATGTCCTTCAATTCATATATCATCTTAATAGTTTCATAGATCTCAAATAGAAATGTGTCTTAATGACAATAGGAATAATTACAAGTATATACTAATCTAAATATTATACTAAAAGCAAAATCTTCATTATCAATTATTATCTCTTTCTTGTCTACAAAGAAATTAAAATTCGATGTAAAATGATTGTTTTAAATGAATGCTTTATATGTGAAGAACAAATGATATGTAGCAGATAATTTTCTCTTACACAGTCGCTAACTGCTTATATAAACATTATTTGTATATATATATAAACAAATTTGAATGATATCCGTTTTATGTTGTTACTTTTATACACTCAGAGATAACAAAAACATGTGTGAAATGATGCGTATTAAAGTATTTAAGAGGTGGTCGACAGAAGCCTACCTAAGTGTAGCATGTAAAAAAAACAATAAAGTCTTTATGCTGTAACAAGGTGGGGTGTCGTCATCATTGGCGCTAATTAATAAACTTTCCATCATAATCTTAACCAGGCACCGTCGGGAAACAAGTTTCAAAATTGTTACTATCTAAATAAATACCACATTAATTGAATAAGATAAATTATACACAAGGGTTTAAATCAGTGCATTGTTCATTATACACAATAATGTTTAATGTATTTGAACGGAGTTCCGCAAAGGTTGTGCCAGTTTTAATATTCTGTTTTCTCTAGAAATTATAAATTTCCATAGATAGCATTTTTATGTGTAACAACAAAAGGCTTTCATGGAAAGAAAAGGCCGGATACTGACCATTGCAAATGAGGCTTCATTCTATTTCACCAATCTAACTAACATTGTCATACATTTTGAATCCTTTTTTTAAATTACAGTCTACCATAAACTGCATATAACAATTAATATTTACTTAACAATATTTATTTAACAATATTTGACCTTTTCTGCCCGTACACCACCTGACCTAAGTCATTCAGAATGGAGTATGTTATAGAACACGAAAACAAAATGGACGACAAAAGATTTCAAAAAGGAGGCGCCTACTGCGTACGCCATCAACCATGTTTTGTCGCGTTATCTATATATAGAATTAAAATACAATTTCCTTGTGGGAATTTCGAAACCAGTTTGTAAGCTCCTATGGGGTAAGCAATTACCTGGAACATTCCCCTTAAAAGAAGACACAATAACTCTATTGGTCAGGAAGGAGTCTATTTTGCAAGAAGAAAATGAATACCCGGCTGAACCGTGATTCCTAGTATTTTTGAAAATGCAAATACTAAATACGTTTTTAATAATATGTTGTTTTTTTTAATCGTTGTATTTTCTTTCCTGAAACATTTGCCAGATTCATTAAGAAACTTGACAACGCCTACACGTTGCTTTACATTTATACATATACTGAAGTATATCATGAGCAGGAAATTGTGGCGATTGTCTTGCCAAAACTATATTGTGATGTCAGTATTCGATAACTAAGAGAAAGTACATTTTACTTCAAACTATCAATTCGTAAACAAATCTTTAAGACTAATGACTGAATGACGATGCACTGTAACACCGAAAGGAAATCATATACTTAAGTTCATTTAACAAGATTTCTTTCTGACAATAAATAATATGAGTTGTACGCAGAGAAATCAATTTGATGTAACGAAATTTATAATTACTTTAATTAAAGGACTTTATTCAATTTAAGTATTTATTACAAAATTGATTTATATTGATAACAATATTTAGAACTATCGTGATATGTTTAATTTTCATTTCCCGTTTACAAAATTAATATTCTTTGAAATCGTTACACACAAGTCGTAAAAAAACACTAGGAAAAAACACCAGACAATATGATATTATTTGATTGTGAACCTCACATGTTTTAATAACGTCATAAGCATCATTAAGTTCACAAACAACAAAACAAAATAATATTATAAACATATCTATTATATACTTTTTTCACAGAATCATTTTATCAATCAATAAATATCTATTTTATTCAAAACAATGCTATTGCTTAAAATGATTGATACTCAAGATTATATTGATAAAAACATGTGACCGAATTGTTCGTAGTGTAAAATTACATTTAATCGTCTTAAGTGTCGTTTATGAAATTAAACTCGTTTAGCTGAAGAAGCATGTGCTACATGTGTCGTTTCTACAAAGAATGAAGGTTATACAGGGACAATTCCTATGAGAATCTTATATGGCATTTGTCATTAATAACAGCAATGGGTACACGCGTGCCAATAATGTTTATACCATAGTTCAGGGATAAATTCTGTTTTTATTTTGAATGTTGCAAATTATGAATATATTAATTTATCTTATTCGCATGTTGTTCATTGAATATAAACATTTTTTTTAAACTTCGTACTCCATGTTCAGATATTGCAATAATTTATAGTAGCGTGTTTTTACTCCTTTAAATTTTAAAGTAAATAGGTCTTCAATGAGCACATTTTCCATTAGTATTTAAATTATTGATATGTATCATTTGGGTAGTTTTATAACATATGATTTGAAAGAAAACATTTTTTATAAAGTTCTTTAAAAAACTGATTAACGATTAAAAGTGATACAAAAGGTTATGATGAACAATTATATTTTGTTGTAGAACAATGCTATATAAATGTAATGTCTGATTATTTAATACACACTTGCCAACAACATTCATGTATAATTATTCATAGGTAGTTGTTATCTCTTATACTAAATACTACCAATGAACTGCTTCTTTCTAATCAAATCGTTTTCTGTAAAGTAAATTGCTTTAGATAATGTATCGTGGCGTTTCTTTAAAATGTCTAAAAATGACTTGAGATACTGCATCGTGTTAGGTATGGTATATCATGTCCTACAATTAGTTTATTCTTTAAGTCATTATTTCATTATACACAACTTTGCCTTCTTCAGGTTTATTTGAACAAAAATTATTTAAGCATAATAAAAACTTAACACAAATAATGTAATGTTTTAGACTTGCTGTGGATTTAGAGGTTGGAATACGAAAATAATTGTTTAAATCGCTTTGGCTAGTCTATATGATCTGTTTTTCTTTTTATTCTTATAAAGTTTTGTGCCATAAACTCCTGTCTAGGAATGGCAAGAAACAACAATACGTCGATGTTTTCACAGGGTTAATTGCCACTGTCGCTGATCTTTATTAGACAATTTCCTTATGAAGTTTATCGAACACAGATACAAACATATTGTAATAAATTGAAACTTACTATTCTAATAGAACAGAGGGCTTTATCTGTTTTTATAGTGCTGTTTTATATCAATACAATTTTACCAACATTATTACACAATGAATTCTTAAAACGTTGAAGTACACGGGATATTATGAAATAGCTGCACTTGCTCAGACATCTGTTGACCCTTCAACTACATCATTTCAAAAGTCATTAATGTTGTAAAACATATCTATTTGAAAGAGAAACTATTGTGTGCAAGAGCAGAGGTTGTATGAGATAACAGATTTCGAGTGTATGAGAAGAGGTCATGTCAAAATGAGTAGATCTTTAAAGGGTATAAATCTATATCTTTTTATAAAATATATCAACAGTAAAATTATATTGGTTCCATTATTATACGGATGATTCCTGACAAAGTTGTAACATAGAATGTCTCTGTTATTTAACACACATGAATAATGTACATTAACGGAATAAAATGTTCCGGAACAAATTATTTAAATGTCTTACACTACAGTAAAATAATGCATTTCATGGATTGGACATTTTATCTATTTATTGTTAGAGAACAATATACGAAAATAGCATCACGTATCAGGTAATCAATATCTGTATTTGTTAACATACTGAGATAATTAAGTTAAAACATTTAATTAAAGTAAAATCTTCTAAAAATAATTCTATGATTACAGCACTTCAATACAAGGCATGTGATAACAGACCGATTTCATGACATCTGTCTGAAACTTGTATGATTTTACTTTCTCTAACATACCATCAAAATAAACACTAAATTAGACAATACAATATCAATTATTTGAGCAAATATATCAGCTGTTTTGTTTTGTGCCTTTTTGAAATCTGCAGTCTTTTTTTATATGTTTTGGCCAATTTCATCAATTGTTTATATGAAGATAGCGATTGTCTGATAAAGCCGAATTTATACTTAAGCGGTATTTTTATATTTATACATATCAATTTAAAGATGTTTCATTCTTCAGTCATTTTTTATCTTCGATATAAGATGTTTTATTTCCAAAATTGTTGAAAGAATATTTCAAAATTACTTATCATAAAATTTGTTACATATCACAGAGACCATCTTTATAGAAATAGGTTCTGAATTCTTACACTTTGTTTTAATTTTTACCTAGAAAACATTTTTAAGTTTTAAATTTTTTTGGGGTTCAAAAGGTTTTTCCATTCAAGGGTTTTTCGGAAAATAAAAATTAATTATTTTAAAATTTTACAGGAAATTTCCCAAAATAAGAAAAAATCTCAAAATAAAAAAAAGCATAAATAAAAAAACATGAATAAAAATACATACTTAAAAATATGGGAGAGGATAGTTGCATGGTCTGCAAAGGTGTTTTCCTCTGCTGTGAAACACATTGACAGTATCCATAAGACTTGAAATCAATCTGAATATCGTTCGTGTATTCTGCAAAATATTTTTATGAACCTTTTAATCATTTTGCTACAAACAAATAATCATTTTCATAATTATATAAAAATATTTCAATGAAGCATTTGTAGCTTTTGTAAACCGACATCTATTTTGATTTGCATTTATAAATCGCTGAACTATGGCGTTTACAGGAAACGGTAGCGACTGTCTTACATGATTAACTTTGCAAATACTACAAATTAAAAGAGTGGTCCCATTCACTGTACACCATGTAACAGCAGAAGTGTACAGGTAACAGAACATCTGCTTGCACTCACAAATTTTGTTGTCGTCATCAATGACGCTTATCAATATGATGTATGTAGACATACGAGTATTATCTGAAGCAGGCAACGCCGCCGAAATCTGAAACAATATGAGTATTGTATATGACAAGATTATTATTACGTTTATTATTTGATCCATTGTTTTATCATTGTATTGTTTATAATCCTCAATCCTTCAATTTCTATATTGTTTCCATTGAATTGTTAGCCACATAGAGAATGCTATGCTAGTGTCTTATAATATAACATTTATCAGGCTCGACACGAAAAGAATGAAGGGCTTGGAATAAAAGGAAGAGTGAGGCTTTACTGAGCCCTTTATCTTTTTCTGCCGAGCCTGATAAATTTTATAATATCAGACACTTGTTTGGTATTATATTTATCGTGCTTTCAATTTTTGATATGCGTTCCTTCTTTAAATTTGAAAAAGGAAATTTATCAAGAACCTCTCGACCTCATCCCGTGCGCAGTTATATTTGAATTTTTAACCAATGGTCATATAGACAAATAATAATTCCGAATGTTTTAGTCCATTGTAATAAAGACTTCAATATTAAAACATTTTATTCGATTGAACAAACAAGTAGGAGGTAAAATTATATTCCGTTCTCTTTATTTTATTTCATTTCATTATGTATTGAAGAGGTGACTGACGACAAGCTGGAGGCCATTGATAAAGCTGAATTGATCAGATATGTAGTTTATAAACAGAAATCAGCATAATGACATGATAAAAGGTTTTAAAAATCATTGTTGATTAAGAAACTATTACTCTGCTTAGTGTCAACGTTTCACGCATGATTTTTTTCCTTAACAATAATGTTTCAAAACATGTATAAGCCTTTGTAATCCGGCTTGAAGCGACTTGAGGATTTAATTTCATTCATTATATTAATAAAACTTTTACTTCTTAAGTCAATTGCATAAAAATAATGAGAGCAAAGATAAACAAAATAATACGACGTTCACAGAATTTCAGCGGAGGTGAATGAAATACCTAATACTTTACATAAAATTAGTAAAAATATAAAAAATTATTTAAATTATTAAAAATTATTATTTCCTAATCTTACAAAGAAAATTTTTCATTAACATTTTAGTTTATAAGTTGAAATGGGCGTATTTTCATTTTTGGGAAAGTGCAAGTTTGTTGTTTTTTATTGTTTCTTAGAGTAGAGGGAATTTTCCCTTTTTTGGCCCAATTTATGTGAAGGAGTTTTAAAATGCATGATTTCAGTAAAACTCTTTACATTGGGACACTACTTTTTCCCCTTTTTGGGGAAAATTTAGTTTTGGAAACCCAAATGTAAATTTCTTTTAGAGAGTTCTTAAAATTTAAAAAGGGGCTGTATTTTCAAAGTTTTTTGTTTTTTTGTTTTTTTTGCGGGCGGGCCTTTAAGTAGAATTTTTTTTTTGTGCTCTACTTTCCTTAAAATCATTTAGAATAAGAAGTTTTGTTATTGTCAAATTAAATAAAATCTATCATTTGATATTTGAATACCAGTGCTTTAACATTTACTGCAAGACCACTACAAAATTGATGTTTAAGAATGGTCTCACTAAATATTTGAAATTCAGCATTTTAATAATAAAAGAAATGGGTTGTGATAAAGCTTAGTGTATACTAGCTATATTTGATTTTAAAGTTGTAATACCTATTTTCCGAATAACTTTCACAAATGTTTCCAATTATCTATATTATCAGAATATTGCACGAAAACATGCATATTGTTGAACATGAACTGAATTTCAGAGTATTTATGGAGTTTATTTCTGTCCTATCAAATCTACAATAAACATTACAATTGATATATATCAATACATCTTAAAACATTGCATATCTTATAACAACATATTTTCAATTTATTGGGAAAATTGTTTATTTTTGTTTTAATTCTTTAAAAGGGATGGGTAATTTAACATATTATGCAATTTTTATTTTTTTTTAAATTTTATTTTTAAAATTTAAAACAATATTTTAAATTTTTCCCTAATGAAAAAATATAAAAAACAACCAAATTTTTATTAAAATTTAATTTAAAATTTTAAATTAAATATTAAAAATTAAAACCATTTTAATTTTTGAAAAAGGGAAAATGTTTAAACCCCTTAAAGACCCCATTTGCTTTTTTTAAAAATTTGGGTTTATCCCTTTTTTCCCCCCACTGTTTTGAAAATATTTCGAAAAAATTTTTGCTGCCTTTTTTTGGTTTAAAATTTTCTTTTTTTAAAATTTGTCCCTTTTAAAAAGAAAAGTTTCCAAAAAAAAAGGTTACCCCCTCCCAAGAACTTCCCCCTTTATAAAATTGTCCTTAAAAAAAAAAATTTAATTTTTCTGAAAATTTTTTTATAAACAAAAGTTTTAAAGTTTTAAAGGGAAATTTTAAAAAAATGGTTTGGGGGCAAAAATGGGAAAATGTTTTTTACCCCCAAGGAAAAACTAAAAAAATTTTAAAAATTCAAATTTAAAAAAAAAAATTTTAAAGGCCCTTTTTTTCCTTGGGACAAAATTTTTTTAGTTTAAACCCCATCTTTTTTAGTGTCTTGTACGGGCAAATTTTTAAAGACTTTAATGTTTTCTGAGATATAGCAGAAATTTTCTAATACCTTTTACAATTCTTTATTTGTATTCATAAACCCCCTAGGGAAATTGTTTTTTTCCCCCACCTTTTAAAGTTAAAGTTTTTAAAAAATTTTTTTGTTTTTGACACAATTAAATACAACATCTCTGCAAAAAAAAGTATTAAAAATTTTTTTTATCTTTAAATTTTTTGTTTTTTTTAAAATTTTGGGATGTTTTAAAACAAATCAAATAAAAAAACCAAATTTTTTTAGGTCAATGGGAAAAAAAGCTTAAAAATTATTTTTTAAACCCCGGGGGAGTCCCTTTCCTTTTAACTCACGAGTACTTTGGTTTAGGAAACATGGCCTGACAAGAGTAGGAATAAAAACCCCCGTCCTCAAAATTAAAGGGAACCCACCCTTAAAACCCTCATGTATTTTAAAAAGGCAAATAAAACCTTTTTTTAAAAAAAGATGTCAATTTTTTATAAAGGTTTAAAAAAAATCATTTATAAAGTTAATTTTTCCCAAAATTAAAAAAATAATGTTTTGCTTTTTCTTATGTTTTTTTGGGGTTTTGTTTTTTTTAATTAAATTTTTAAAAAAAAAATAAAGGAAAAAACAGGGAAATTAAATTTTTATTCCCGTCAAAAGAAAAAAATTTTTTTTTTTTGAAAGTTTTATAAAGGGCCCTAAAAAATTAATTTTTTTAAAAAAACTCAATAATCTTTTTTAAATTTTTTTAAAAATACGCAAAACTAAATATTTCATTAAAACTTGTTTATTTAATAAATTTATATTTTGTTAAAAAAACATGTTTTACATTTCGAAAATTTTAAAAATTTTCAACCCAAAAATATTTTTTCTGTCTCAAGTATGAATTCCCTTTTAAGGGGGCCCCTTTTTCTGTTTTGTTAAAAAATAAGTTAAGTTTATTAAACTTTCTAAATTATATGTTTTTTGAAAATAAAAAACGGATGAGCAATTTTTAATAAAACTTCAAAAAGGGTTGTTTTGTTCTAAAATTTTTTAAACCCTTTGTAAAAAAATATGTGACTCGGGTTTTAAAAATATTCCTTAATTTATAGATCTCCCATAAAAAACCCTTTCTAGCGTTTAAACAGTTAAATCAAGCAATGTTTATGAACGAAAATGATTAAATATTAGTAAGGTTTATGCAAAAATGGTATTCAAGTATACTTAAATCAAATATTGACTTAATTATGTTAGTTACTAGAGCATACATGCCAATAAGTGCCAAATAATGGGATTTAAAAATAGCTTAGACTTGTACTCAAACCTTCTTAGCAAGTAACATCTAGTTAAGTTAATATAACTGATAAGTCAATTTCTAATATTGACAGTTCAGTCTTTATTCCTACTCGAAAATATATTATAGTCTGCAATAAACATTCAAAAACTAATAAAAATTACTTTTCCCTTGTTTTTGCTTATAATATAAACGTTTTCGAAAAACTGAGTTTATTTCTAAATTCATTAGGGAACTTGACAACGACTTCAGATTGGTGTACATTTATAAATCTCTGACGTGGGACATAATAATCATATGGGGATTGTTTTGATAGAATATACTCTGATGTTAGGAATTAGAAAATTACGAGAAAGTTTATATTTTCCTAGAATTATAAATTTGTTAAAACATGTTAAAGAATAACAATGAATGAAATACGATTCATCCAAAACCTTTTAGAAAATCATATATTTCAGCTTATTTTACGAGTTGTTTTTTTTACAGAAAATAGATTTATAAGAGATCAATTTGAATATGATGTTCCATTACCATTGTTCATGAACTTCGTTCATTTAAAGTACTTATACAAATTATAAATTACAGTGATGATCATTTTGTGTTTTTTTAAGTTTTCATTTGTCATTAGCTTATAGCCTATGTTAACGTTACACACACATTACCTGTAGACTTTTATATTGCCATAGTAAAACATTAGAAATGCCAGAATGATATGATATGAATGTGAACCGAACAATTTAATAACGTCATCAGAATCATTAATTCCAGATATAACAATAACAATTTTTTTTAATAAATATATTATAAACCTGTCTCAGCACTGCAAATCCACCAGTCTATGGAAATATATTTTGTGAAAAAAAAATGATATTGCTTAAGATGGCCTTTGATATATTTGTTGATTATCATAATAAGATGAATAAAACACATGTGGCTAAATTTTTCGCGCATTAAAATTACTTTCACCATCTTAATTACCGTTTGTGAAATTTAATTCGTTCAGCACAAGAAACATGTGCGAGAGTCGTCGTTCCTAAAAGAATTGACCACTTTGCCCACTTTAAATTTAATTGTTTTTAATACTAAATCATATAAGCATTATATAAAAAATATGCAAAATTATCACAAAGCTATAATGCCATGGATTAAGATGATGAAATAAAAGCATAATTGCAAAGGGGTATATTTTGGCTTGTTTTTATTAACTCAATCTTTCTTTTTAGCTTGTGATCTTATTTCGCTATGAACTTTTGACTCGAAATTGCAGGAAGCAACAATAAGTTCATGTTTTCACATGGTTGATTGCCACTGTCACTAATGTTTATTAGACTATTTCCTTATTAATTTTATCGAAAACTGATACCGGCAAACATATTGTAATAAATTGGAACCTACTATTCTTATTTCCTTTAACAAGTTATGTTTATATCAATACAATGTTATCAACATGATTACCTTATACTTGTTAACTGTATTTTGTCAAAACGTTGATGCATACAAAGCAAATGGAGTAGCAAAATCTGCACTTACTCAGACATCTGTTTGTACTTTCTACCTACATCATTTTAATTCATTGATGTTGTAGAACATTTTTATGAAAGAGAAGCGGTCGTATGTAAGAGAAGAGCTCTTGTATGAGCAGAGGTCGTGCCTACGAATAGAAGTCGAGTGCAAGAGAAGAGGTCGGGTTTAAGAGAAAAAGGGCTGTTTTAGAAGAGAAGATGTTGTGCATAAATGAAGAGGTCGTGTATAAATGAAGAGGTTTTATGAAAGACTAGAGGTAATTTTGCGATGTTACTTTCATCACTTCAGATGAATTCAAATGAATCAAATTTAACAAGTTCAATAAAGTCATTTAACCTACACCCATCCAATATCCCATATATATATGGATTACACATAAGTAAGGAAACAAACTCGAATTATTAGTGTTGATACTGTATAAACAATCGAACATTGAATTACCAGTACATTGGAAATACGTGTATTTAGTTATTTGTTATCTAAATAAGTATGCTTTTTCAATTTGACAGATGTGCTGTACGAAGTCCTTCACGATGAAAGACGTGTAAAAACAATACAGTGCCTAAATTATATACAAAGTAATTACAAAATATTTATTAATTAATTAATTATAATTAATCTATATAAAATGAACTTGTCATAAATATAATAATAGAGACTGAAAGTTACAATAATCTTTAATTCATATTTGAATAGTTTACATATTTTTCGTCCACGTTGTCAGTTGTAACAAATGAGTAGAAATTATATTATCTTCTAAATGAAAGATGTTTTATTTTCAAAGTTGTTGAAAACAAAAATATCATATATGTTTTGCCTGTAACTTTATGTATATAATTGCATATATCTGCATTATGATCATTTTTTTCACGACGTTATCTCTTTCATTTAACCCATCATAGTCTTAAAATGATCATAACATTTGTTACATATCAGAGACAATCTTTATAGCAATTTGGTTCTAAATTCCTACACATTGTTTTGAATGTTACCTATGGAAATCACTTTTGTTAACGTATTACATCAAATGTGTTTCAGTTCAAGAAGTACGTTTTTCTATTAAATGTATTTGGATTTAAATGTAGATATATGCAATTACATACTAGGCAAAACATAAACGTCGTGATTCCTTGAGATATTATCTATAAATGGCAACGCTAAAACCTCGAAACAAATTGAATGATGTATAATACATCAATTGTTTGCCTGAAGCAGGTATTCTATCTTTGCAGATCCTTATAATTTATATGGACAAAGAGTTTACAGAATTACGATATCCACGATCATTCTCTTAAATATTTGAAAAATAAAAAAAGAAAATTCTGTTTCTTGTCAAATTAATCAAGGGTAACATTTTCTGCTTCCTTTTTCATTTTTGTACCTTCATGGGAAAAATTAACAAAAGTCTCTAACATATCTTACTATTGGTGAAATGAAGGTTTGTTTAGATGTTCACATTTCAAAACTTGACAATTTAGCCTTAATTGAAATGATGACTTTAGTTGTCTAATCGATAGCATTGCAACGTCTATGCGAATAAACAACATACTTAAAAATTTATACAAACAACTATGAAGTAACATAAAGATTTGAAAACATACTATCACTTCCTTGTTTAATCGAATGAATGCATACATGATTTACCTCAAATTCCTCAATAAATGTCTTCTTAGCCTCACACCATTTAAATGTTAATATATTCACAGAAATGGATACAATCACGCAATCTACTAGCTTATCACTATGATTGAAATAATCTTAGCTTTGAAAACAGCAGAAAAACAAAACAGCCTTGATATTGCTATGATTTGTTTTCTTTTCGTAATAACCTGCAGTTTTGCCTCCATTAGTTCGAGCAATCTTGCTTTAGATACATTAGCAATTCATTTAAGACATACGATACAATATTGAAAGATACTGGTAGCAATAAAATTGAGTCTGTATTTTCTACTACAATGTTGTCAGGCTAATGCAATTCATGCATGGATCTCAGACACTTGTCTGCACTTGTTTGTTTTTAATCCTTACACGTCATAAATCATCTACATCAGACCGGAACAAATAGTATATTATAGTTACATGAAGTATATCCAAACATTTAAATTTTTGAGCGATAACTATAATTGTGAAAAACGAAAATTACACTGTTTCTTTTCTTGTTTTACTTTATCTATATTTCTCAAAATATATACGGTCTCGTAAACTAAATACCGAGCTGATATGGTTATATTTTCATATTTAATAGGATCAAATTGTTTGTTTTCCGCCAACAGAGTAGAATTCATGTAGGTCAGGATTTTCGCCATCTTACTTGTATTGTCAGGCTCTTGTAGATATCTTTATTGCTTATTGTCTTTATTGGCAATGAGAAAATTGTTTTAGTCATATAAGAAAAAATCTATCATCTGGTTATAAAACTGAATTCACAATGTTTCTACAATAATTGCAAGACCATATAAAAAATCAAGAAATTAAATGTTTGAATTTCAGTATTTAAATATTTAACAAATTAGGTTAATGTGTGAGCTTTGATAATGAAAAGTGTATTGTAGCTATGTTTGTTTCCAATTTTCCGAATTTTCTTCCGTCTTACTTAATTTTTAAGAGGGAATATGTATTTTGCAATTGTTGTTTGATAAGACGTTTTACTTTAAACATCTGCAAATCTTATTTAAAACTCACTTTGAATTAATATCGTTTGTTGCATTATTGTGTTGTATAGCTTATCTAAATTATTATTGTGTATAATATGTATAGTAAGAGTATAGTCTTATTTTTGAAATACTTTCACAAATGTTTCCATTTATCGGTCAATTTATTAGAATATTGTACGACAACATGCTTGCATTTGTCATATTTTGTTACAAAGAAACGGAGTTTCTGAGTATTTATGGAGTTAATTTCTGTCTTATCAAATCTACCATAAATTAACATTACGAGTAGGCTTTGTAGATTGGTAGAGTTCTCTGATAAAACTACTTATCAATACATAACAAAAACAGATTTTCTTTATACAACACAGTTTTATATTAAGTTTAAACTATTGGTCTTAGTGATAATGAACATTTTGAATCAGTCATGATTTTTTATTATATTAAAATATTTGAAATATCCGTAATGAAACAGCAACATAAATTACATACTTTGTTCACATAATAAAATACCATGCCTGTAGATGAATACAATGTCACATTGAGCTATTTTGTATTGTTTCCAAATATTTCCTTTACAATAACTGTGTACTTTCACTCGTTTTTGAAAACTAACCACAACTAAAACAAAAGACACTATCATAAACTAGAGGAACCAAATTTATAAACGATTACTTTTATAGCTTATAGATTAAATAAATTTGCAAATAAAGTCATCCTGCCAAGTAAATTTCTCAGATTAGTAGTTTGTTCAAGTATTATATCTTATCAGTTAGATGTTGTATTTCCCAGAAGTATTTACTGGATTCTGCTGGAATTATGACTTAAGTGAACTTAACTTTAATAAGGTGGTCTGAGTATTGAATGCAACATTTTTTTTCATTTCTTTTATATGTTAAAGATACGTTGATGCCTTGTATTATGAAGCATTTAAGGCAATGATGTTCTTTAAAGGTTAATAACATTCAAATGATAAATTTTATCTAAAACATTTAATCTCTTTAATATTTTCAGCATATGAATATCATACAATTCTGATCAATATACCATTATATTAAATGCACATAAGTTATACGTTAAAATAACAACATACAGCAAAATAAAATAGCAAAAATAAATCTTGTAAACAAGTTCTGTGTTTGTTAACATACAGAGAGAATTATGTTAAAAAAATAATTAGAAAACTTAATATTCTAAATAATTCTATAGTTACAGTACTTGAAATCTATGCATGTGATAACAAACTGATTTCATGACATCAGTCTGAAACATTTCATTTCTCTACACCACATCTTATTAAAACAAAATTAAACTTGACACACAATTGTTTTGTTTAGTATGGTTAGTGCCTTTTGCAATCTTTAGTTGAGTTGGTATTTTATATACTTATATATCTCAACTTACTGTTTCTGATCTTTTAAGAGCTGGATGATGAAAGATATTTTATTTTCAATACTGTTGAAAATTCTTTTCCACAACCTCGAAGCATAATCTACAGCACTATTTAAACATATTGATATTGTCCATGGAACCTAGTAGCAATCTGAATATATTTTATGTATTCTGCATATTATCTTATAACAATCAAAGCTTTTGCTGCAAACAAACAAATAACACTAATTTATATATGAATATGTAGATTTTTTATTAAACTATAATCAGATAGATTCATTTAAAAAGTATCCGACGCCTACTACATTATAGCTGACTTACATTTATAAATCGCTGAAGAATGACATTCACAGAAAACTACTGTGAAATCTCTGCCAAAATTTAATGACATATCTCAATTTCTTGATAAATACACATACTGATTTTTACATAAATAGAGATCACATGTATGTAAGTATTTTAGACATGTCTCAATTTTGGTATATGCACGTTTGTTCTTGGGACAGTTTAAAATTGGCAATTTTGTTTGGGAAAAAGAAAACAGTACTTACACAGAAAGATATCAATCGTTTTTTTACCAGGAAAACATAAGTTTCTTAAAGATAAGCCACTTGTACATAGTGCACTGGTATAACAGAGTGATCTTTCTGTTTGCAATTACAAATTTTGTTGTCGTCATCAATGACGCTCATCCATATAAATTATGGGGAAATATGAGTATTATGTGAAACATGCCGAAATCCGAAATAATTTTAGTATTGTTGATTCCTGGATTCTTATGACATTTAACAAATTTGATATATGGTTTAATCATTGTATGGCTAATTATCGTCACTCCTTCAATAAAATTTTGCTTTTATGAGAATCTAATCATTAATGACAAATGTTTCATTCCAAGTAGAGAGTTTTTAAAAACGCTTCTAGCTTTCTACTCAATCATTTTTCATCTGATTGTAATTATATTGCGTACATATGTTTGATTGAAATAAAATAATAAAGTTTAAACTAACTTCAATTTCTACTTCAATTGTTTCATATCAGGGAATTCTCAGACACAAGGTTTAACATTTATTGTTGATTAGGAAAGGATTATTCTGCTTAGTGTCAATGTGTTCACCGTGATTTTCTTCGTTGATTACAAATACATTCAATAATGTGTCATAACATGTTTAATCCTTTGCAATCCGAATTGAGGCAACTTGAGGATTCGATTTCATTCATGATATTAATAAAGTTTTCATTTCTTGAGTCAATTGTGTAAAGAAGAGAGCAAGCATCAAAAAGGCAGGGCAACTTTCACAGAAATTATGCGGAAATATATAATTACCTACAACTAAACCAAGTTATGATTTTCAATTACTTTTGATTTCGAGCCGACATAAAAAGCTACAGTTTTTACACCAATATCTTGCCTTGTTATTCCATTCTTTTTTTGTAGATAGAATGGTCATTAACATCAATATTATTGGTTTTCATAAATATTCAATAATCGGCTGCTTCTTAATCTGCTACGATAGGCACGGCTGCATTAATCATACCAGTTAATTACTTGACTAGATTTCAAATGAAATATGCAAGTTCGTTCGTTGCTTGTTTACTTTACCTAGAGACTAGAGTAGAGGCATATATCCGTTCTCTCCCCCCCCCCCCCTTTGAATTTGAAGGTTTTGAACAATTATTGTAAAGTGCGTGTTCCTTTACAGATGTTCGGTCCATTTTGTTAATATCTTACGGAATAAGTGATAGAAGATTATGGGCAGTCCTTAAAACCCATTTTGACTTTTGTCTTCGTTTGTTCTTCTCTAGTTTGTCGCCGAGCTCTTGTAGGTGTTTTCTTTTTGTTGCTCTGCATTCATTTCATACATTGGTTAGGTTTGTTTTTGTACTGTTTGATGATTAAACTAAATACACAATATTTTTATTTTTAAAATTGAAGTTTAAGAATGAACTCACTAGTTATTTGGAAATCACCATCTAGATAATTACAGGTGTAAATAATGTGTCAGTTTAGATAAATTGGAGAGGTCTAGCAAAGTTTGTTTTAGTATCTGTTTTACCCATTTTCCGAATTTCCATCAGTCGTATTCTAGATGAAAGAGGGTATTTTGCAGATAATAACCTCTGATCCCCTTTCGAAATCCCATTTTATTTAGTTCTGCCCATTGTTTTCTCGTTAAGGGCACACGCATTATTTTACTTGGGGACCATATGCCGCTTTTCATGGAATGGCACTTACGTGTGAAATTGAAGGTTTCATTATAACCATCGTATGAACACATCTGCGGATGTTTCAAAATTCAAAATTGTACCAGTTCATATTAAATGTTGAATTCTGCATAAACCGTTGCTAAGGGACGTGGACGGTAGTTTGCACTTGACAGTAACGTCCATGAACAGGCTCAATCAAACCGAGCCTGTAACATTTTCCTTTCTTTAGGGATTCTTATTATCTCTATTTGATAAGACCGTTCTCTTAAAACATCTGCAAATTTTATGTAATACACACATTGAATTATTCTCCTTTCTTGCACCCCTATGATGTATTGTTTAATCAAAGTGTTATTATCTTATCTAATGTATAATTGAAAGAATATAATCTAATTTCTGAATAACTTACACAATATTTCCGTTTTTCGGACATGTTATTAGAAAATTGCACGAAAACATGCTTGAATTTTCATATTTTGCTACACAGAAAAAGAATTTCATAGTATTTATGTGTTTTATTTCTGTCTTATCAAATCTACCATAAAGCAAAATTACGTGTAGACGTTGCAAATTAGTATGTATCACTGACAAAACTACATATCGATACATATCAAAACATTCATTATGGCTTTTATTTATACAACATAGTTTTATATCGATTCAGTTTTCATTGAGTAATTTGTTAATTCAGTTTGACTTCATCATATATCATGGTTGATGCTGTCTTGATATTAATCAAAAAGAAATATTTGCATTATGAAATATATACAAAACAACAAAATAAATTACATATTTTGTTAAGATAAATTATTATTATTATGTAAATGCAATCAATAAGATACCTTGCTAACAACTGCTTTATTTTTGTTTTCAGTTTATGATCTTATTGATTATCGAAATGACGAAATTTATATTGCTCCCTGAGTGACAATTCTTCAACAACAAAAATAAAATGGTATTAAAATCTTGATTTTATAGACGCATTATTAAATACAAAATATAAAACAATATAATGTTATTGAATTTTCTTTGATAAAAGTCACCCTCAAAGACGCATGATAAAATGTTATAGAATATTTCCAAGAATTGCAAAAATAAACTTTTAAAGATGAAAAGTAAAAATCCGATTCGTCCAATAATGTCAAAATGATAAAAGTTCGTGGGCACTATTTTGTTTTCATTTTAAGTATTACACCTAACCTGATACAGTTTATCTCAAGTTTGAATCCTTTTTCTTCAACAGTCGAAAGTTGTGTCATGTTCTAGACTATTTATATTTATGGGATATAGCAGGTATACGAAATATGTTATCTGCTAACACTGTATAAAATTCATATAATATTAACTTTAATCATCCGAAGCATAAAAACTATTGATGCAACTTTTATAAAATTGAAGTAGTAAACATGTTTATGTACATTAATTACAACATTTACCACACAAGAATGTAATGCTTTTCATGATTTTGTTTCATTTGTTTGTGAAAATAGCAGTAGAAATAGACCTTGTATATGAGGGATATTACTTTGCAATAAAGAGACGAATGAATAAATCTTAAAATTTCAAAGAGTACAAGTGTATTTTCTATAAATGTTTTAACAATTGTTGTTTTGTTGTTGTTGTTGTTGTTTTTTGTTGTTTTGTGTTGTGTTTTTGTTTTTTTCCAGAATATTGTGGGTCATTATTTACATATCAGATCCATGCCAGGCGTCAGTTCTAAGATTTATCAGACATATGTGTCAATTTTAATGAATTACTATTATTATATTTGTTAAAGTTCAAGGGAGGTGAAATTTCGTTTAATTACATCGTGTAGGAACTTAAACTTCCTTTATTTTCTGACATTTTATCGTCTATGTTGTTGGTTTGTTGTTGTTGTTATTTTTGTGTATGTATGTCACATTGTTATTATCTTTACAGCTCAAAATACAAATATTTTCCTAAAGGCATTGTTTGAGGCCAGAGTTTTGTTCATAACATTCTTGAATGGAAATGCTAAAGGCAAACAAATATAATATATAAAACTTTGACTGCCCTAGATCATTTTATTTGAAATTGGAGAAAAAGCAATGGATTGGAAGAAGAAGTTGCAGCCTCTATGAGGGTCACTGTCAAATAAACCGTTAAATTACGAGTAAAACAAGTACGCCATCAAATTATATCTATTCAATATTTAGCGCTAAGATTACAAACCCCAAAAAAACTTTTTTTATGTGATAACTGCACTGGAAGCATGTGGTCTAGGGCTGAGTAGCTTTCTTCGGATGAATGGTCTATGGTTCAAATTTCGGTTCAAGCAACCAAAGAAAAATGTCTTTATTTTTAAATGTGAACATATTTTTGTTCCATGAATTAACCAAATTACGCAAAGAACAAAAAATGGTCGCATTTTACAAAAGAAAATGAAAATTATATTTACATTAATGATATTTTAATGCAATTTTTAGCTTCTGGCAAAGCAAAATTTCAAATTTTAACTGTTATAGAAAAAAAGTAAAATGTTAAATACAACTTGTAAAGATAAAATCTATCCAGAAAAGAATAAAAGAAATGAAGAGTTGTTTCCTATTTCTACCCGATAAGTTTGTTATCCTTAATATAAACACTTGCGGTTAATCAAAGTCAGTGTATATAAATTCATATTCAATTAAGTATATTATATCTCGTAGTAAAAGTGTATTCTTTAATATGACTGTATACTGTGAAATGGTTACATAACAAACAATGTTTTTAACATGTCGAAAGTTTCCTATGCAAAAACGCCTAAATTATCATCATTGGCATCTATAAATCTATAGTAATGGCATAAACATTTAAACTGAAATGAACAATTCAGGTGTTAAACAAGTTATGTTGCATTATGTCTAACGCTGAAAATGTTCTAATTAAAATTGTTTACTTCAACAGTAAACTTAAAAAATAACTAAACTATTGTATTACATTCTTAAATACATATTCTTAAAACTAAAATGAATTGTTATGTTTTACAGCAATTACAAATCATTCCAGTATGCTTTCTTAACAATTTTAAAAAATAAAACATTTTCAGACACTCACATATTCCTTTTATGTAGTGCAAATGGTGTGAAGCGTGCCCTACATGTATCATTATCTTGATTATTCAGCAACAGAAAGTAGGTGTTGACAACAAGAACATTGTTTAGATTGTGGTAATTAAGCTCAAATGAACTTTAATAATTGTGTTTTACTCATTTTTATGGCAATAAATACATGTTTTGTTTTTCGACACCCACATGCTTTGTAAATGTGCAATTGCAACTATGTGTTACAGATTTTACTACATTTCTTTTTTTTTCATTTCAGTAAATTTTAAAAAGATTTTAATCATTTGTTAGTATAAACAAGTTTGTTACAAATGCATATTATATTATGCAGTAGTATTTTATTACATAGGTTTATGTTTAAATTTGTGTGCAGGTAATATTTATAAAACTATTGTTTTTATAAGTAAATGAAATTCAATTCAAACTTCACCATCATTATTGTATTATGTTCATAACATAGCCCCGGAACTTATATTTAAAACATTATACATGTCTTAAAAATAGATTTTATGTAACAATTGTTCCTTTTTTATATTTTATTAAGCTTTTGGTTAACGATGGCATTACGTCAACGTGACATTTTACTAAGACTAGTGGCAGAGCACATCAGTTAAAGGGTATTTCCTACTTTTTATCGATATATCTATGAATGGTTTAAATTGTATATAACTTTCCAATGTTGCTTAATTATCTTGTTATGCTTAACAAAATTTGTGTCACAATGACTGCATATTTCCATCCAAATATTATCGCTTTGTGCAACCATCACATAAAAAGTACAAGAGCCAAATTGGAACGTATGTACCATTTGAAACAACAAACATTTGTCTGGAATCTAGTATATGTTTATTATTTAAGTAGAGATATAACGAACTACTAATAAACACTCTTTATTTTATGGGCGCTGCCATCAACGACGACTGATTGTTACCTTAATCACGTGTCACGTATTGACCCACACTGAGGCCCAAACTCTGACATCTACGAGGCTTTATATCGTATATTTCAACAAGTATCTCCTCATTTATCTTATGCATAACTTGTTAATTGTTAATATATCCTCTTTATTATTCAAATAGTTTATTTCAAAATTTTAAGTAGTTTATCCGTTTTATCAACCACATTTCATGAGATACATAAGTCTGGCGCTTATGTTTCATAATAAAAGACGAAGTTGAACGTAAAATCGCGATTTAATTAGTTTATCTGATAAAATGAAGATGGTATTCTTCAAGTCATCAGACATCATTTTAAATAGCTATAAAGTTCTAACGTAAGGTTTCTTTATGATAATTTTCTGACTCTGCATGATCAGCGATTATTAAGATTGAAAATTTGTTATGTCGATGTCTTCATTACCCTCAAAGCGTTTGTTTTTTAACATAATTATTTTGAATAATAGAATAACATGTATAAGTGTATTTAAATGTCCATTTCACTTTAAACATTTCATCTATTTTCGTTGACGTTCGTGTAAAATGGTACTTATATATCTTAAACAAAAATTGCATTTTGCAAACACAGATATCATCGAAGCTTTTCGTTAGCAATTGATTTTGTTAAGAAAATTTCATCCTTGATTCCTCTAGCCTTTTAGGTTTTATATTTCTCGTTATTAACAAGATCCGTGAAGTAGTTAGTAACATTCGTTGCTTACATTTATCAAGAAATGGCCGGATTACTTGATTAATTACCCATGCCAGTCTTTCCTGCTTAAAAGTTGACAGGAATCTGTAGTAATGTAACGGAGAGAGTGTTCAAAAAAGCTTTACAAGCTTCCTACTCAATCCGTAAATTTTATTTTATGTAATTTATTATGTAAATGTGTGGATTATTAATAAAATAAAATATTGTTTAAACTAATGTCTTGTCTTTTATATATTGAAACAGTTTTTCTTTAGTTTATATAAATACATTCATATTTAGAAATTAAAAATAAAAAAGGCTATTTCTTTATCATATTCATGCAGTTTGGACTGGATTCATCAGACAGACTCCATCTTATATTTTATGTCAATCATTCTTGTATGCTTCTGTTTGTTCCTATCTCGTCTCAAAATGAAAATATTGTTGTAAAACTCATAGAATCTTTTTTTACAATATAATACAGTATAAATCAACGTGACACGATGTCTAACATGCTCACATTTTATATTAGATTTATCGTTCAATCAATCATCAGATCACATTGACGAGGTAACTAAACTTTATAGTGGAATAAAAATTGATCAAACAAAAAGTCCAATAACCCGTTTCAATTAATCCATGTGATAAATGGAAAAGATATTATTTTAACAAAACTTTTCATTGTTTCAACGATTCTTGTAGGAATATGAACATATTGAGGAACAAATATATTTTGCAGTAAAAATCGGTTAAAATAAAAAAGGATTTACAAACTAGCTGTATGTTTTTCATGCATTGAGTGAATAGTTATATTACTTAACATTTGAATTATTTTCAGCAAAAATAGATGTGGTTAATCATGAAACACTAATTGGTTGTCATGATGTGTTTTGGGACAGCCTCAATCAAACAAAACGAGTCTGTAACGTTTTTTTTAATTTTGACGTTTTGTGCGTTTTTAAGGATTCCATTTATGACCATTTGGAAAGTAAATAAGTTGGAAGACAAACGAAAAAGTCTTTGCAATACCAATTTAACTATGCAATCAACTTTTATGCAATCAACTTTTATAAAGTATGGACTTTATATTTTTCTTATCAATTTTGTTTACCTGCACTGCACCAATAACAATAAATCAAGATCAGATTACGAACGTCTTATACACGCTGATATATACTAGCCGTTATATTTTCCATTCAGAGAAATTCAACTTTTTAACTTCGGTTTATGCTTAATACAAAGTCAGAAGTCAATTGCGAGGCTACGATACCAGACTTTTTCTGTCCAAGGAATAATCAACTTAAGAAATATGTATTGGAAATTTCCGGTCTGAGATATCAGTTGCATCGGTTCCAATATTTGTCTGTATTAAACTTGATGCAAAGTCACTTTTGACAAATAACCTGTTGCGCAATGACTGTACAATCATATTCCAAACACAATCTCGTATGAAAATACCGAAACAATGATTATCAAAGATCTGTGCCGCCAATATAGAATCTGTATGATAGCTGTTTAACATGGGTTATTTAAATACATTAAATCTTAAATTTATATTTTCAAAAGCTAAAAGCACAATTCTATCATAATATTTGCGCATACAAATATGAAAATATTGTTGAATCAATATTAAAAGCATGAAAACTATGTATGTATACAATTTGTTTGATTTCTGTCAAATATGAAGTTTATTTCTTTCGTTATCAGTTTTGCTTCTTTGTGCCGAAACCGGTACATCAGCAAACAAATCGAATGGCTTGATCAATTGTTTATTGTTTTGGGTTTTTTATCTGATAATATTTAACTTGTTGCTTCTGTTTTGTTTGCTTAGAAGGTGACCTATTTAAACGTAGTTGTTCAAAGCTGATAATATAAAATGAGAAAATTAATATTTCTATTACAATGCGGCAGTTATTTATTGAAAAATAAATTTAGAATTTGTTAAAATTTGGGAGACAAATAATTATTCTGTCTTCTATGTGGAAATCTGCTGACTGATCTCAAAACTTATATACGATTATAATTTATATTTCTTATTAAAAGAAGCAAAAACTTAATATTTGATTATTTCTTAATATAGTCATATGTGAAATTATTTGAAAATGACTTCTCAATGAATCAATGGAAACATAAATTGTCGTGTCTGATGTAGTGAAGACGATCAGAAAAAAAATGTTTTACAGGTATCCTGAAAGCTAAGCCTAGATGACACGTGGCATCAGTCATACGTACTAAAATATGTTAATATATTGATATATTGCGAGGTTTCAAGTCAATCAATATAATTGTAGTGACTGTTCAGTATTCAAATTGGAAAAAGTCAAATGGAAATGTAAAAGTCATTTAAATTATTCTTATTGAATTAGGCATATTGTGTTGACAATCGGTTGTTATTTTCATTTTTCTACAACATCATTTAATACGAGAGGTTTATACAAAACACTGTAATGTATGTCTTTAACCGTTCGATGAAACTAGACAAAAATCAGATTCTGATTAATAAAAAAGGAAAACCAAAAAGATTAAATGAAATGGTCTGAGCATCATTTTTCCATGTACCATTTAATAGTTTCCTATGATTTCTTTATAATTTGCTCTTCAAAAGAAAAGTTATATCACTTAAGCTATTCTATTTATCGCATATAATACACTTAACAAAATTTCTAACCGATCACTTTTTAAATTTTGATTATTTTATAACAGGTCAATAGATCCTTATAAAATTTTGCAGAAGTGATTTTTGTGTCATTTTCTACCGATTTGTGGAATGAAAAATAATTTAATACGGTTCCATGCTCTCACGCGGGAGACAGGGCGCGGTTTACACATTTTGGCACGAAATGTTCGTACAGAACATGGTGAGTATTAAATTTTACATTGCATAAATCCTTGTTAACTTTATAAGTGAAAAAAACATAAAACATGGCACGAATGTTGATGCAGGATCGTGCCGTAGCAGTAGAAATGTTGAATGCTGGAGCCTCTATCAGACAGGTGAGTGGCTGTTCATAAAAATATTTTTTTTTAAATATCGATACAGTTTTATTCATGTTTTATTAATGTGTTCATTCTCTTCGAAATAAAATAAAAGTCGGATCTATTGGTATTATTCTTTTTCATATATAAGCGAAAACTCAGGGTGATCAGTTAGAACTTTTGTTCAATGTAGATGATGACCATTTTTGCTTCTTACCGTTCATGTTTTTTTCCACCAAAAACAGTAAATCGTTTTCATATTTTTTTTTACAAACCAATAAAACACTCTGGTCTATTGATCCTTTTTGTTTTATTCAACCAAGCTTTACTCCATTTTATGCTTAGTGCGTGCATAAATGCTCACAAAAATTGCTTTTATCCTAGGAGAACTCTGTCAGTTACACTCCTCATTTCAAACTTATTTTGAATTATGATAAAATTAAAATTGAGAGTCTGCTACCATTTTGGTAACACATTCTTATATTGATGATATTAAAAATTTCTTTGGTTAGATAAGTGTATCATATGTTGAACATATTTTTATATGTGAATTGTAAGCCGTCATTGCTTAATGAAAACCAAGGATAATGACTGTTTTATCATTATGTAAAGTATGTTGTCGTTAAAATGATTACATCAGATTTAATAACTAAGTTACTGTTGAATAAAGAATTTCCAGTTCTTTTGTAAAGTATTTGTCAATTGAATACAGGTCTTTGATACTGATTTAGTCCGCTACGTAATATCTAAAAGTAATATTTTCCATGTTCATTCATCCGTTGTAAATGATGATCGTGACTGATGTCGTAAAAGGCAATAAGAGCGTTCATTTCCTATCCTCTATCCTGTAAGATAAGCTTATGTGACACGTGATCTAACATGATTACACTTTAAAATAATGATGTCCTGATATGTATTGTTATCTGATGTGCCATCTATGTTTCATTCTAGCAAGGAAAAAGCTTTAAACATGACTGGCAGATATTTATCAACTGATCTTTTCTAAACGGGGTGTCCATCAGTGAAGTGAGCGCTACTGTATTCAGATAGTCATCAGAAAAACTTCGACATTCCAAACATGAGTTGCGTAGAAATGATGTAACAGGGTACTACAAATGTTTAATCTTAATATATGAATACGTTGTATGTTTTATAAACAAAATGCAGTCCAATCAATCTAAATTATCATAGATATTACGAAGACATATCACATATGGACGCACATTTCTGCCAATACTATTACCGCGTTAATTACGTGATGAACTCATTATGCGACTAATGAAACACATCGTGTTCATTATGTGGTTACCGCGTTGAGACATATATATTAAATTTCTATCCAAATCAACATGTTATTCTTACTGAAAAAAATGTACATTTATATGATAGTGTCAACAAATGCAACCACTTGCAATATTTCAATAGGTAAATGCTATTAAAATATTGAACTTAATGTCCTTGATAGTTGGTGATAAAATCAAAAAGTGATTAGCTTGAGACTTTAATTTTTAAAGTATTTGCGACAACATCTATTTACATTTTCTACAAGAAAATGTTTCTCCATTTTTGTAAAAGCAGGGTGTTAAAAATATAAATTATTTTGACTACTTAATTAAATGATGTTTGAAGACTTAACTCTTGCTCGTTTAGAGACACTGCTAATGATTTTACAGTCAAAATATTGAATTATCTTACAAAATTATTTATTTTGCAATATATTTCATTTCTCTGTTAAGATTAATACCACGTCGAGTTAATTGGCTACCACCCAATGACCTTCAAACGAAAATGCGCACCATACTGCCAATTAAACCAAATCATTCACTTAATATTTCACCATATAAAAAGGCTAAGATTTTATTGTTTCCTTAACGGTTTTGTTTCCTTGCACCAATAATAATAAATCAGTATCAGATTACAAACCAATCAAATACGCTGAACTATTGGTCGTTTCATTTTCCATTCACAGGAATTTAACTTTGATTTATGCTTAATATTCTGCCAGAAAATAAAATAGAAGATATGCTGATAGCCATATTGGGTTCAGAGAAAGTATATAATAATTGCTATAAAAAAGAGAAACTAAAATGGTATTTATGCAATATCAAGATTGTTTCTTTTATATTCTATGCATTTTTTTTCGTCCTTCGGCATAGTCATTGTATAGGCTCAGAAATCACAGCAATATTGTGTAAATAAAACAAAAATTATCTTTAGAAGCTCAATCCTTTACAAAACACAGTCATTTATATTTAGTGTTGAAGATTGAATACCGCTGAAGCAGGTACAATTGGGCGTGAGATTTGTTTCACGTTTACACGATCTTTCATAAACAGGCTCAAACCGAGTCTGCATTTTCATATTATATTGTTGTTCTCGTTGCTTCCGAGGGATCATCCCTTTTTCAGATTTTTAAATTGCTGGATAAATGACTTTGACTGTTTTCACATTTTAAGCAGATTTCATTTTAACTATTTAGATATAAGACAGAAAATATTCGAAATTGAAAATTTGAGGATTTTCAAAGTAAAAATACCAATTTAATTTGGTTGGCTTGATGGATTTGAAATTAGAGTTTTATGTTTCCGTCACCAGTTAGTCTTGCTTTCTTGTCTAGAAACTGATAAATCAGTAGAAGATTACAAACCAATCAAATTCGCTGATTCGTTTATTGTCCTGCTTGCCATTTAAAGAAATTTTAGTTACATTTATGTCTAATGCTTTAGCTATATAAAAAAGATCTTTCTTAGATAACTTGAAGCTGCAAATGATTTTATATAAATTTCACGCCTGACGATTCAATATTGACATGTCTTACAATTTTGCTTACAAACATATAAAATTTAAAAATGTAACGTACATGCTTAATTCCAAAAATCATATTTAAATGATGTTTCAAGCAGTACGTCATGTTTGATTATTAGAATCAGAAGTTGCAGTCTCTTGGCGGGTCACTGTCAAACATACCGTTACATTACGAACTTCAATTATATCTATTCAATACTTTACAAACCCTAACGTTAATTCTAAATAAAAAATCATTTGGTTTGCTTCTGACCTTTTCCTAATGACTATAATGGAAGCATGTGGTCAGGGGCTGAGGCGATTTCATCGGATGTGAGATGTCTCGGGTTCGAATCTCGGTTCTAGCAACCGAAAAAAATCTTTTTTAAAAGATGTGAACAATTTTGTTTAAACAATTAAGCCAAGATATGCATGAAAAAGTGGGTGCGTTTTAAAAAGGGAAAATAACATGTACATTTATGATATTTTAATGCAATTTTGAATTTTTGGCAAATCAAAATTTAACAATTTCCAAAAAATTCAAACTGTTATAGAAAACAATCTTAATTGTAAAAATTACATATTTTACAACTTGTTAATATATCTTTCAAGATGTTTTTGATTTATTTCAAGTCTTATTAAATGACCTACACATAGGCTTCAGATTAAGTTGTCAGAGGTGTCATTCTTTTGAAAAGCCATGTATGTTAAGATGAAAGAAAAAACACACATATTACAGCAAAGATTACCAGTCATTTAAAGTCACTTTGTAAATTGTTTAGGTTGTTTAGATCGGAAATCAAAACAAAAATCTATATAATGTCCACAAAATCTTACATTATTTGTAAATATAAATCCACTAAAGTTATTAAGATTGGGTAAAGTGTTAAGAGCTGTGGCATAAGAAAACATTTTATAAACATAGAAATTGAATTATAAGCATATCAGTTTTGAATTAATATCTTCAAAGAGATACAACTTAAGTTCTTTTGTTAAATAAACTGTTTACTAGAACATATAATGAGATTTAGACGCAGTGTGGAATTAGGGCACACATAATTTAAATATCTGAGCAATTTAACTAGCAGATTAAAGAACAACCCTGTACATTTTAGTTTAGAACTATCCTTTATATTTTATTTTATTATGGCAAGAACTACCCTTCACGTTTTATTTTAGAACTATCCTTAGAATTTTATTTTAAAATTGCAAAAACTATCTTTGACATTTAATGTTAGAATGGCCAATGAGATTCCCAGATTTAGTTTGTAATTTTAAAATGACCAATGAAAGTTTTTATATTCAGTTCTTCCCTGTAAATTGTACAGGAAGTCAAACTGATTTTAGACAACCTTCGGTCAAAAAAAGATCTACCTAGAAAAGAATAAAATAAAGGAAGAGCTGCTTTCTATTGCTTCCCGTGTAAGGGTCTGTAATAATTACACACTTATGGTTTATCTATTTCATTAAATGTAAATTCATACATTTATTAAGTAATGTATATTATATATCGTAGTAAAGGATGATTCTTTCACATGACTGTATAATGTGAAGGATTGGCTCAACAAACTGTCTGAATTTTCCAACGCAAAACTCCTTAATAGGGAAATGGGTCAATTATCAACCTGACAGCTATAAATTTATAGTAAAGACATCAACATTTAAGCTGAAATTAACAATTCCAATGTTAAACAAAATATTTTACAAGATGACTGAAAATGTTCTAAGTAAAATTGTAAAGTTCAACAGTAAACTCCAAAATAACTAAACTATTGCATTATATTCTTAAACATAGATATTAAACTTAAATGAATTGTTATGTTTTACAGCAATTACAGATCGTTACAGTATGCTTTCTTACAATTGAAAAATAAAACATATTCAGACACCCACATACTCCTTTTATGTAGTGCAAATGGTATGAAACGTGTCCAACATGTATCATTTTCTTGATTGATCAGCAACAGATAGTATGTGTTGACAACGAAAGCATTGCTTAGATTGTGTTAATTCAGCTCAAATGAACTTAAATGAATATGTTTTACTCATTTTATGGCAATTAAGATATTTTTCGACACCACATGCTTTGTAAATGTGAAGTTGTAGCTATGTGTTAAAAATTTTACTACATTTTTGTTTTCCATTCAGTAAATTCTGATATGTATTCAAACATTTATTAGTATCAACATGTATGTTACAAAAGCATATGCTATATTGCAATTGTATTTTATTATATAGGTGTATGTGTAAACTTGCGTGCAGTTAATATTTATAAAACTATTGTCCTTATAACTTAATGGCTTTATTTCAAACTTTAAACACCATCATTATTGTATTATTTTCATAACTTAACCCTGGTTCTTATATTAAAACATTAAACATGTATTAAAAATAGACTTTTGTAACAATTCTTACTTTTTCTAAGTTGTGAAGCTGTTGGCATTACGGTGGCATAACGTCATCGTGACTTCGTTTAGACAAATGGCCGAGCAGATGATTTTAAGGGTATTTGCTACTTTTTATCGATATATCTATGAATGTTTCAAATTGTATATAACTTTCCAATATTGCTTATTTATCTCGTCATGCTTAACAAACTTTTGTCACAGTGTAACCTCATATTTCCACCCAAATATTTTCGCTTTGAACAACCATTACATAAAAATTACAAGAGCCCAATTGGAAACGTATGTACCATTTGAAACGGAAAACATTTTTCTGGAATATAATATATGTTTATTATTAAAATATAAAGAGATATAACGATCTTTTAATAAACACTCTTTCAGTCACGGGCGCTGCAATGAACGGTGACTGAATGTTACTGTAATCACATGTTACGTATTGACCACACTGAGGTCTATAAATCTTACATCTATATTTCAAGAACTGGTTTCTCATTGAACTACTGTATCCTCTTTATTACTCAAATGTTTTTTTTTTCTTCAAATTTTGGGTAGTTTATCCATTTTATCAACCACACGTCATGATAGGCATAAGTCTGACGCTTATAATTCATTATAAAATACTAAGTTGAACGTAAAATCGCGATTTAATTAGTGTATCAGATAAAATGAATATGATATTCTTCAAGTCATCAGACATCATTTAAAGTAGCTTTTAAGTTCTAACGTTAGGCTTCTTTAGGATAAATTTCTGGCTTTGCAAGATCAGCAGCATTTCTTACATTGTATGTGTTTAAGATTGAAAATTCGTTATGTCAGTGTCTTCATTACCCTCAAAGTGTCTGTATTTTAACAGCATAATGTTGAATTGTGAGTGATTTACAGTACAACACATGTTAGTGTATTTAAAATTTAAATTTAAATTTTACTTATAACAGTTGACGTTCGTGTAAAATGGTACTCATATATCTAAAACAGTATTTTCAATTGGGACACAAAGATATTATCGAAACTTTTTCGTTAACTATAGTTTTTGTAAAGAAAATTTCATCATTGACCCTTCAAGCCTTTTTGTTTATATATTTATCATTATTTACAAAATCCGTGAATAAAAATTTTAATTCGCTTGGCAAGACAAAATAAAGAATGTTGAATGTTTTGATTAGATCAACCCTTTACAGTGTCAGAGGTCAAAACAAGCATGTCGAGCTAAAAATTTCTAACTAAAGTTTCAATAAAACAAAGATTAAGTGAACAAAGGTTAAAGTTTATTTTTCCACAGGAAATTCCCTGATAAACGCAAGATAATTCAATATATTATAGAAGTATTGATAGTCTTGTTATATAGGATATAATTATAAGTATCAATTAATTACGATTTAAAGTGAATCCTATATCTAAAAAAGGTCAATTGAAGTATGGAATTTACGATAGAGATTTTTTACCTTTTTATGTGTATTAATGGTAAATAACTTCTTAAAGATTTAAGTAAATACATTATAATAAAGAATAACTTGTAGCTCATGAAAAAGGGAAAACCTATCACAATATAGTTGCGAACTTTGCACAGTTTGGTGTCGTTGATGAAGACAAGATTGTTTGTCGTTTGAATTTGGTCTCGAGGACTGGGTCAGACAGCTATAGGAAAGCAGTTAATGGTATTCGTTGCTAACATACATCAATAAATGGCCGGATAACTGAATTAATTACCCATGCCGGCTTTCGTGTTAAGACATTATCCGGCATCTGTAGTAATGTCGTCTTTTTTGTGTTGAAACAGCCTTCCTTTAGTTAACTTATATATATTCATATGTAGAAATTAAAGTACTTTTACAGTCATGTTGCACAAACTCTAGGACAGTGATGATTTGTTTCTGAAAAATAAAAGTAAAGACAGAACTATTTTACCCTCTCGTTAAGATTATCAATTAGTGATGAATTAATTAGGTAATTAATGTATTTATTAAAATTTGTTTTTCTTATACATGCAGTTTCTCGAAAGACGTTTAAAGGAGGCTGTTTCCTTTATTATATTTATGAAGTTTAGACTGGTGTCATCAGACTGACTCTATCTTATATGTTATGTCAATCATTCTTAAGTGTTTCAGTTTGTTTCTATCTCGTCCCAAAATGAAAATATTGGTGTTAAACTCATAAAAAAATTTGTTTTTCTTATTCATGCAGTTTCTCAAAAGATTTTAAAGGAGGCTGTTTCCTTTATTATATTTATGAAGTTTAGACTGGTGTCATCAGACTGTCTCCATCTTATATTTTATGTCAATCATTCTTCTGTGCTTCTGTATGTTTCTGTCTCGTCTCAAAATGAAAAAATTGGTGAAAAACTAATAGAATCTTCTTTTTTTTTTGCATTTTTTTTACAATATAAATCAATTTGACACGATGTCTAACATGCTCACATTTTATAATAGATTTATCGTTCAATCAATCGTCAGATCACATTGACAAGGTAACTGAACTTTATAGTGGAATGAAAATTGATCAAACAAAAGTCCAATAACCAGCTTCTCTTTATTCATGTGATAAATGGAAAAGATATTAATTTTAACAAAACTTTTCATTGTTTCAACGATTCTTGTAGGAATATGAACATATTGAGGAACAAATATATTTTGCAGTAAAAATCGGTTAAAATAAAAAAGGATTTACAAACTAGCTGTATATTTTTCATGCATTGTGTGAATAGTTATATTACTTAACATTTGAATTATTTTCAGCAAAAAAAGATGTGGTTAATCATGAAACACTAATTGGATGTCATAATGAGTTTTGGGATAGCCTCAATCAAACAAAACGAGTCTGCAACGTTTTTCAATTTTGACGTTTTGTGCGTTTTTAAGGATTCCATTTATGACCATTTGGAAAGCAAATAAATTGGAAGTCAAACGAAAGAATCTTCATAATGCCAATTTAACTATGCAATCAACTTTTATAAAGTATGGACTTTATATTTTTCTTATCAATTTTGTTTCCCTGCACCAATAACAATAAATCAAGATCAGATTACAAACCTCTCATACACGCCGATATATTAGCCGTTATATTTTCCATTCAGAGAAATTCAACTTTTTAACTTCGGTTTATGCTTAATACAAAGTCAGAGTCAATTGCGAGGCTATGATACCAGACGTTTTCTGTCCAAGAATAATCAACTTAAGAAATATGTATTTGGAAATTTCCGGTCTGAGATATCAGTTGCATCGGTTCCAATATTTGTCTGTATTAAACTTGATGCATAGTCACTTTTGACAAATATCCTGTTGCGCAATGACTGTACAATCATATTCCAAACTCACTCTCACATGAAAATACCGAAACAATGATTATCAAAGATCTTTGCCGCCAATATAGAATCAGTATGACATCTGTTTAACATGGGTAATTTAAATACATTAAATCTTAAATTAATATTTTCAAAATCTAATTAGCACAATTCTATGATAGTATTTGCGCATAAAAATATGAAAATATTGTTGAATCAATATTAAAAGCAGGAAAACTATGTATGTATACAATTTGTTTGATTTCTGTCAAATATGAAGTTTATTTCTTTCGTTATCAGTTTGCTTCTTTGTGCCGAAACCGGTACATCAGCAAACAAATCGAATGACTTGATCAATTGTTTAGTGTTTTGGGTTTTTTATCTGATAAAAATATTTAACTTCATGCTTCTGTTTTGTTTGCTTAGAAGGTGGCCTATTTAAACGTGGTTGTTCAAAGCCGATTAAATGAAATGAGAAAATTAATATTTCTATTACAATGCGGCAGTTCTTTATTAAAAAATAAATTTAGAATTTATTAAACTTTGGGAGACAAATAATTATTCTGTCTTCTAAGTGGAATTCTGCTGACTGATTTCAAAACTTATATACGAATATATACATGTATTATAATTTATATTTCTTATTAAAAGAAGCAATAACTTAACATTTGATTATTTCTTAATATAGTCATATGTGAAATTATTTGATAATGACTAATCAATCAATCAATGGAAACATAAATTGTCGTGTCTGATGTAGTGAAGCCGATCAGAAAAAAATGGTTTACAGGTATCCTGAAAGATAAGCCTAAATAACACGTGGCATCAGTCATACGCACTAAAATATGTTAATATATTGATATATTGCGATATAATTGTGGTGACTGTTCAGTATTCGAATGGGAAAAAGTAAAATGATAATGTAAAAGTCATTTAAATTCTTTTTATTGAATAAGGCATTTATGTTGACAATCGGTTGTTATTTTTATTTTTCTACAACATCATTTAATACCAGAGGTTTATACAAAACACTGTATTGTATGTCTTCAATCGTTCGATGAAACTAGTCATAACTCAGATTCTGATTTAAAAATAAGGGATAACCAAAAGATTACATGAAATACTTTGAGCATAAATTTACCATGTTCCTTTAAATAGTTTACTATCGTTCATGTTTTTTTTTCAATTAATAACAGTAAATCGTTTTCATATTACAAACCAATAAAATACTCTGGTCCATTGATCCTAATTTCGTGTTTTATTCAACCAAGCTTTACTTCATTTTATGCTTAGTGCATTAATGCGAACAATATTGCCTTTTATCATAGGAGAACTCTGTCAGATACACTTCTTATTTTAAACTTATTTTGAATTATGATAAAATTAAAATTGAGAGTCTGCTACCATTAAGTATAACATTCTTATATTGATAATATTGAAAATTGCTTTGGAGTTCATTTTTGTTTAGATAAGTGTGTCATATATTTTTATATAAGAATTGTTAGCCGTCATTGCTTAATAAAAACCAAAGATAATGACTGTTTTTTATCATTATCTAAAATACGTTGTCGTTAAAATGATAACATCAGATTTAATAACTAAGTTATTATTGAATAAAGAATTTCCAGATGTTTTGTAAAGTGTTTGTCAATTGAATACAGGTCTTTGATACTGATTTTGTCCGCTACGTAATATCCAAAAGTAACATTTTTCCATGTTCATTCATCCGTTTTAAATCATTATCGTGACTGATGTCGTAAAAGGCAATAAGAGCGTTCATTTCCTATCCTCTATCCTGTAAGATAAGCTTATGTGACACGTGATCTAACATGATTACACTTTAAAATAATGATGTCCTGATATGTATTGTTATCTGATGTACCATCTATGTTTCATTCTAGCAAGGGAAAAATCTGAAAACATGAATGGCAGAGATTAATCAACTGATCTTTACTAAACGGGGTGTCCATCAGTGAAGTGAGCGCTACTATATTTAGATAGTCATCAGAAAAACTTCGACATTCCAAACATGAATTGCGTAGAAATGACGTAACAGGATACTACAAATGTCTAATCTTAATATATGAATGCGGTGTATGTTTTATAATCAAAATGCGGTCCAATCATTCTAAATTGTCATAGATATTACGAAGACATATCACATATGGACGCACATTTCTGGCAATGCAATAACCGCATAAATTAAGTGGAAACTAGTTAATTAAGTAATGAACTAGTGAACCAAATCGTGTTCATTATGTGCTTACCGCGTTGAGACACATATTTAAATTTTTATCCAAATCAACATGTTATTCTTACTTAAAAAAGTACATTTATATGATAGTGTCAACAACTGCAACCACTTGTAATATTTCAATAGGTAAGTGCTATTAAAATATTGAACTTAATTTCCTTGATAGTTGGTGATAAAATCAAAAAGTGATTAGCTTGAGACTTTAGTTTTTAACTAGTTGCGACAAAATCTATTAACTGTTTTTCCATTTTTGTAAAAGCGGGGTGTTAAAAATATAAGTTATTGCGACTAAAATGATATTTTACTTAATTAAATGATGTTTGAAGACTTAACTCTTGCTCGTTTAGACACAATGCTAATGATTTTACAGTCAATAATTGAATTATCTTACAAAATATTTTTTTTTGCAATATATTTCATTTCTCCGTTAAGATTATTACCACTTCGAGTTAATTGGCTACCACCCAATGGCCTTCAAACGAAAATGCGTACCATACTGTCAATTAAACCAAATCATTCACTTAATATTTCACCATATATAAAGGCTAGGCTTTTATTGTTTCCTTATCGGTTTATTTCCTTGCACCAATAATAATAAATCAGTATCAGATTACAAACCAATCAAATATCCTGATCTATTGGTCGTTTTATTTTCCATTCACTGGAATTAAACTTTGATTTATGCTTATTATTGTGCCAGAAAATAAAGTAGAAGATATGGTGATAGCCATATTGGGTTCAGAGAAAGTATATTATAATTGTTATAAACAAAGAGAAATTAAAATGGTATTTATGCTTTTTATTCAATAAAATGGCCAATGAGATTCCCAGATTTAGTTTGTAATTTTAAAATGACCAATGAAAATTCTTATATTCAGTTCTTTCCTGTAAATTGTACAGGTAGTCAAACTGATTTTAAACAGCTTTCAGCAGAAAAATATCTACCTAGGAAAGAATAAATAAATCAAGATGCTGCCCGTGTTAGGGTCTGTAATAATTACACAAATGTGGTTATCTATGTCATTGTATGTAAACTCTACATGTATTCAGTTATTTATAGTATATTATATATCGTAGTAAAGGGTGATTTTTCACATGATGTGTATACTGTGAAATGGTCGCTTAACAAACTCTCTAAATTTTCCGATGCAAAAACTAAAATAGTGAAATGGGTCAATTATCAACCTGACAGCTATAAATATATAGTAACGACATCAACATTTAAGCTGAAATGAACAATTCAAATGTTATTTTGCAAGATGACTGAAACTATTCTAAGTAAAGTTGTTAAGTTCAACAGTTAACTCCAAAATAACTAAACTATTGCATTATATTCTTAAACATAGATTTAAAACTTAAATGAATTGTTATGTTTTACAACACTTACAGATTGTTACAGTATGCTTTCTTTCAATTTTTGAAAAATAAAACATATTCAGACACTCACATATTCCTTTTACGTAGTGCAAATGGTGTGAAACGTGCCCTACATGTATCATTATCTTAATTGATCAGCAACAGAAAGTAAGTGTTGACAACGAAAACATTGCTTAGATTGGTTAATTCAGCCCATTTATGGCAGTTAAGATGTTTTTTCGACACCCACATGCTTTGTAAATGTGAAGTTATAGCTATGTGGTAAAGAGTTACTACATTCCTTTTTTCAATTCATTAAATTCTGATATGTATTCGAACGTTTATTAGTATAAACATGTTTGTTACAAAAGCATATGCTATATTGCAATTGTATTTTATTATATAGGTATGTGTAAAGTTGTGTGCAGTTAATATTTATAAAACTATTGTCTTTATAACTAAATGACTTAATGCAAACTTTAATAACCATCATTATTGTATTATTTTCATAACTAACCCTGGCACTTATATTTGAAACATTAAACATTATACATGTCTTAAAATTAGACTTTATGTAACAATTGTTATTTTTTTTAATTTGTTAAGCTGTTGGCATTACGGTTGCATTATGTCATCGTGTCTTCGCTAAGACAAATGGCCGAGCACATGATTTAAAGGGTGTTTGCTACTTTTATTGATATATCTATGAAAGTTTTAAATTGTATATAACTTTCCAATATTGCTTATTTATCTTGTCATGCTTAACAGAATTTTGTCACAGTGTTACCCATATTTCCACCCAAATATTTTCTCTTTGAACAACCATTACGTAAAAATTACAAGAGCCCAATTGGAAACGTGTGTACCATTTGAAACGGAAAACATTTATCTGGAATAAAATATATATTTATTATTAAAATATATAGAGGTATAACGATCTTTTAATAAACACTCTTTTAGTCACGGGCGCTGTAATTGACTACTGTAATCACCCTAAAAGTGTCTGTTTTTAACAGCATTATGTTGAATTGTGAGTGATTTACAGTATAACACGTATCGTATAAGTGTATTTAAAAGTTAAATTTAAATTTCACTTATAACAGTTGACGTCCGCGTAGAATGGTATTCATATTTTCAATTGTATTGGGACACAAAGATCATCGAAATTTATCGTTAACTCTAGCTTTTGTAAAGAAAATTGCATCCTTGACACCTTAAGGACTTTATGTTATATATTTCTCGTTATTTACAAAATCCGTTAATAAAAATTTTAATTCGCTTGGCAAGACAAAATAAAGACTGTTGAATGTTTGGATTAGATCAACCCTTTACAGAGTCAGGATGTCCAAAAGGTGTGTCACAAAACAAACATGTCGAGCTAAAAAATTCTAACTAAAGTTTCAATAAAACAAAGATTAAGTTAACAAAGGTTAAAGTTTATTTTCCACAGGAAATTCCTTGATAAACGCAAGATAATTCACGAGATATTATGGAAGTATTGATAGTCTTGTTATATAGGATAAAATTATAAGAATCAATTAATTACGATTTAAAGTAAATCCGATATCTAATAAAGAAATGTTCTTTAAAAAAAAGGTCAATTGAAATACGAATTAACGATTAAGATTTTTTTTACTGTTTTATGCGTGATAATGGTAAATAACTTCTTAAAGATTAAAGTAAATACATTATAATAAAGAATAACTTGTAGCTCATGAAAAAGGGAAAACAATATAATTGCGAACTTTGCACAGTTTGTTGATGAAGACACGATTGTTTGTCGTTTGAATTTGGTCTCGAGGACAGTGTCAGACAGCTATAGGAAGCACTTAATGGCATTCGTTGCTAACATACATCAATAAATGGCCGGATTACTTAATGAATTACCCATGACGGACTTCGTGTTAAGAAATTATCCGGGATCTGCAGTAATGTCGTCTCTTTTTTTGTTGAAACAGTCTTCCTTTAGTTAACTTACATATAGTCATATCTAGAAATTAAAGTACTTTTACAGTCATGTTGCACGAACTCTTGGGCAGTTATGATTTGACGCCTCCATATTTGTTTCTGAAGAATAAAAGTAAAGATAGAACTATTTTACCCTCTTGTGATGATTTACTTAGGTAATTAATTTATTTATTAAAATTTGTTTTTCTTATTCATGCAGTTTCTCAAAAGATTTGAAAGGAGGCTGTTTCCTTTATTATATTTATGAAGTTTAGACTGGTGTCATCAGAATGTCTCCATCTTATATTTTATGTCAATCATTCTTCTATGCCTCTGTATGTTTCTATCTCGTCTCAAAATGAAAAAATTGGTGGAAAACTCATAAAATCCTTTTTTTTTTGCATTTTTTACAATATAAATCAATTTGACACGATGTCTAACATGCTCACATTTTATAATAGATTTATCGTTCAATCAATCATCAGATCACATTGACGAGGTAACTGAACTTTATTGTGGAATGAAAATTGATCAAACAAAAGTTCAATAACCAGCTTCTTTTTATTCATGTGATAAATGGAAAAGATATTTATTTTAACAAAATTTTTCACTGTTTATATGATTCTTGTCGAAATAAATATTAAGAAACAAATATATTTTACAGTAAAAGACTGAATGATTTTAAAACTGAATAAGCATGCATCTTATTCATGAATTGAGAAAATAATAATATTATTTAAAATTTTAATTATTTTCATCAAAAATTTATGTGGTTAATCAAAAAACATTAATTGGTTGTCATAATGATTTTTGGAACATCCTCAATTAAAGCGAATTTGCAACGTTTTTAATTTTACCGTTTTGTGCGTTCTTAAGAATTTCAACTTTGACCATTTGTACAGAAAACAGTTGGCATTCACAAGAAACGAAATCTTCACAATGCAACATCAACTATGCATTTAACTTTTATAAACGATGGACTTATATTGCTTCCTCATCAGTTTTGTCTCCCTGCACCAATAACAATAAATCAAGATCAGATTACAAACTGCTTATACACGCTGATATATATTATAGTCGTTTTATTTTCCATTCAGAGAAACTCAAGTTTTTAACTTCGGTTTAGCCAGAAGACAACATCCAGGCTGCGATACCAGAGAATACAGTCCAAGACATAATCGACTTAAGAAATTAGTATTGGAAATTTCCATTCAGAGATATCAGTTCCAATATATGTCTGTTTTTAACTTATGCAAAGTCGCTTTTGACAAATGACCTGTTGCAATCGCGGTACAATCATATTCCAAACTTACTCTCATTGATATTTAAAGCAGGAAAATTATGAACCTATACTATTCGCTTGATATCTGTCAAACATGAAGTTTCTTTCTTTCGTTATTAGTTTTGCTTCTTTGTGCCAGACACAGGTCCATCAGCAGAAGTGGATTGAAAACCAATCAAATTGGTTGATTTATTAATTGTTTTGTGTTTTTGGGTTTTTCTATCTGATAACATTTAACTTGATGCTTTTGTATTGTTTGCTTGGAAGGTGACATTTATAAACGTGGTTTATAAAGTCGATTAAAAAAATGAAAAAATTAATATTTCTATTACAATGCGACAGTTCTTTCTTAAAAAATAAATTAAGAATTTGTAGAAATTTGGGAAGACAAAAAATGTGTATGTCTTTTGAGTGGAAACTTATTGATTGATTTCAAATCTTGAACATGAGTACATAAACATAGTACAGTTCACTATACATTCGACTATTCTCAAAATGTGACAACACAACATCATAGTAAACAAATGTGCCCTTTGCATTTTGTCACTGGCAGGAAAATAAAAAAAATGACGTCTGTGTTGATTCTGTGTCACAACAATATAATTACCTTATAGACGAGGATGAATCAAATGGTATGTTAAGAATTAATTAAAAAAATAAATAAATAAAGTAATAAAGTAAATAAAGATATTTTGTTTTGTTTTTTCAATAATACATATATTTTGCTATTCAGTATTTTAAAATATTAATTTCATATAAACATATAATAAATAAAATGTCATTTTGAATGTGTGCCGTTGAAATATAAAATATATTTAGAATTAATGTAAATTAACAGGTGTTGATGGTACAGGGACCCACGGGCCAAACTCAGTTATAAGTATGCTACATCACTGCCTCAAAAACAAGGGTTTTGGAGAGAAAGCTTTCGTAATGCACTCTGAAAACTGTGGTTGTTTATATTTTTACCGTATATGTGTTTTCAATTAAATATTAATATAGCATTGAATATTCCCTTATATATTCAGAATGCGACATTTTACAAAGTATCATTTAAATTTTAAAGTTTTAGTTCAAATGGTGAAATGAAAATATATTTTTATTACAGCGCAGAATAAAAATCGCTTTATGTTAGCGTATCTGGCATGGCGAATTCACATGGGGCTCCATGATGAGATAACACTCCTGATGGGAATTCCTGAACACACAAAGTAATTTATGTTTTTAATTTATATCATATTTTAAACTCGTATAATGCGAATTTATGTATTTTAGATTATGTTAGTCCTCTTAAATTATTTTGGTCTGCACAAAACGAGCATTTGTTTTTTTACGTGTTCAAACACGTATGTGCTTGCACACCAGCGAGCGTGTTGTATACATGCCATAGAGACAATCTGGCCATCAGATTAAAAGCAAAACACGGTCGAATAAAGAGATTTTTCTAGAACAAGACAACTTTTCAATAGAAATAAAGAATAAAATCAACTATAAAGAAGCAGTTTTTGACATAGTTTTTAATCGGTTTTAGGTATTTTGTGGATGGAGGATTTGGACATATCGCACTTTCTGCGACAGTATTTCGCAGGTGGCATCTGTCGTCAAGCAATTTCATCGTACTCTTCCGCAAGGAGGATGGATGTCAGGACTGAGCTTGGAATTTTACAACTATTTGAATTTCTTAAATTTACCCTCCATTTTAATAAGTTTGTACAATAAAACAACTAAAAAAATTAATAGAGAGCTCAATTCGACTTCGACAGAAACGCTGTCATATTACTGGTACGTGTATTAATAATTGCTTGTCATGGTAGCATATCAAGTAATTTATGATCGACATATTATTAACTACGACAAAATATGTTACAGGTATGACTGGAAGACATTTTTGCCGCGTTTCATTTTACCGAGGGGTATACAGCGGTATCACCCTTGACGTAGAGCAGCGAGTCACAATCCTGAAGAGAAATACTACAGTACCAGAAGGTATTCTTTCTGCAGTTTTGCTACAGACTTTCCCGCACGAGGCAGCAATATTTGTACAAAAATGTAAGATCTTTTGTACGTCAGGCGTATCGTGATGTGAAGTGCCCACCGCCACTGGAAGAATGGCAATTTTCGATTTTACATGTAAATGTATATTATCTTTGACTGTTTGTTAAGTCCTTAGATTTGTTATCAATAATCTAGATATTTTTTTATATAAGAATGATCTATATATTTCAAGTTTTAAAATTTTGTTAATCATAAATTAACTAATATACTGGGCACATTTATGCGATTTCTTCCCTGTTAGCTTTTTATATTTATGATTGATTTTGGAGTTTGTAACTTCATAGGACTGAAAAATAAATTCACTTGGACTCACTGTCTTTATTTGTTCTTACAATATCCATTCTTAAAACAACAGCAATTTAGCAATAAATCACGACGTTCTTTAAAGCGTTTAACATTTAAACAAACGCCGACGTCGACGTCAGAGCAACGCTTTGGTCTATGTAAGCAAAAGGAAATATCTTTGACATTTTTTTCGTCAAATAAAAATAAAAACCATAGGGGCGTCCATGGTTTTTTTACTTCAAACCACTTGCCCCTCACCGCTGTGGGTTCAAATCCCGACAGGGATTTTGGATACTGACTTGTAAGGAAGCTATCCAGCTAGGTTATGGAACTTCGGTGGTTCTATGCAGGTGCCTGTTCGTGCCTGAAATAATGCACGGAAGGGCAACTGAGGTCTTCCTCCACCAGTAAAGCTGGAACGTCGCCATATGACCTATACTGTGTCGGTGTGACGTAAAACCCAATCTTAAAAAAGGTTTGAGGTAGGTTTTGAAGAATAATGGGCGACCAAAGGTTTTTGAACGAATGATGATAAATTGTTCAATTTAACACGTATTATTTCCAAGGCATACAGTAAAATATGTAAATATGAAAATACGTTATCATTATTGCATGCTTTAGCAATCAGAGTATTTTACAATGAAGGTTTTCATAACCTCAGATCCCCTTTCAAAATTCATTTTATTTAGATCTGCCCATTGTTTTCTCGTTTTTATCACTTTTGAGCGTCTCTTCACAGGTTACTTGACAATTCATATTTATTTTAATTATTTTTTGAAATGAAAATAATTGTAAAGTGTTTAACATATGTAACATATTTCAATTTTGGAAGAATAAGCCGCCATTGCTTAATGAAGACCAAATTTATCATCATTTAAAATACGTTACCGCCGTTAAAATAATTACATCTGACTTGATAACTAAGTTACTGTTGAATAAAGAATGTCCAGATTTTTTTAGTGAAGTGTTGGTCATATGAATAAATAAAGGTCCTTGCCATTGATTCTGTCCGCTACAAAATATCTAAAAGTAACATCTTTCCATGTTCATTCATCCCTTGTAAATAATGATCGTGACTGATGTCGTAAAAGGCAATAAGAGCGTTCACTTCCTATCCGCTATCATGTAAGATAAGCCTTGGTGACACGTGATCTAATATGATTACACTTTAAAATAATGATGTCCTGATATGTTTTGTTATCTGATGTACCATCAATGTTTCATTCTAGCAAGGGAAAAATCTGAAAACATGAATGAGAGAGATTGATCAACTTTGCTGGTTTAGAGACACTGCTAATAATTTTACAGTCAATTTATATTTCATTTCTCTCCCATAAGATTAACACCACGTCGAGTTCATGGCAACCACCCAGTGATCTTCAAACGAAAATGCGCAACATACTGTCAATTAAACCAAATCATTCACTTTATATTTAACCATATATAAAGGCTAGGCTTTTATTGTTTCCTTATCGGTTTTGTTTCCTTGCACCAATAATAATAAATCAGTATCAGATTACAAACCAATCAAATACGCTGATCTATTGGTCGTTTTATTTTCCATTCACAGAAATTAAACTTTGATTCATACTTGATATTCTGCCAGAAAATAAAATAGAAAATTTGGTGATAGTCATATAAGGTTCAGAAAAATTATAAAGTAATTTCTATAACAAAGAGAAAGTAATATAATTGCTTCTTATATATGCTATGCATTATCTTTTACATCCTTTGGCGCAGCCATTATATAGACTACGAAATCATAGCAAAATTGTCTTCATGAAAAACTTATTTTCAGAAGCTCAGTCCTTTACAAAACATAGTCACCAGATCTATTTAATGTTGAAGATTTAAATACCGCTTAAGCCGGTGCTTTGAGGTGTGACATTACATTATTTCACATAAACAATTTCAAACCGAGTCTGCAATTGCCATGTTATAATTTTGTTTTATTGCTTCCAAGGGATCACCACTTTTCGAGATTTTAAATTGCTTGGTAAATGATTGTGAATGTATTCCCATTTAAAGTAGATTTCATTTAACCATTTAGATATAAGACATGAAATATTCGAAACCAACTAGGTATAGTAAAAAACAAATAATAAAAATATGTGACCTTTTAATGACAAATTGTCAATTAAATTTGGTTCGCTGATAAATTAGAAAAGAGACATTTTATATTTCTCTAATCAGTCTTGCTTTCTGGTGTAGAAACTAATAAATCAGTATAAGATTACAAACCAATCAAATTTGCTGATTCGTTTATTGTCCTGCTTGCCATTTGAGGAAATTTAACTTGGTTTTATGTCTAACGTTTTGTCAAAAAGTGACTGAATACCAAATGATATAGTTTGCTGATTGTCATCCATTGCAGATAGAACTAAGCGAGAAGTTTGGCTTAAACATATTTATTTAAGCCCGATTTCAAAACAAGTTCTTGCAACTTAATCACTTTCGAGTCTGCTTCCTGGAACCAACAGTACTGGTGTCATATGAAACATGGTCGTGACCCCAGTAGGGCTCGAACCCATGATCTCTGGGCTGAGAGGCAGACACCTTAACCACTAGGCCACCGTTTCAATTTCTAAATTTATTTTATTTATTCTTGAAATGGAAAGGATATGATATGGATCCTAATGATTACTTTTGGAAAATGTTCTAAACATTGTGTCTAATGGAAATTATATCTAATGGAACTCAAATTAACAAAAATGCATTCAGCTATAAAACTGAATGATTTTCTTTAGATAGTGTGAAGCTGCAAATGATTTTGTATAAATATTGTTTAATACTTTAGATTCAGAAATATAAGAAAATATCTTTCGGAAATTGCTACCATAATTCTTGTTTTATTTCTTGTCATTTCTTTTATGTTAAACTCAATGCATGTCGGATAATCAGAAGTATGTTTAAACAGAACTTAAATATCAATATGAATAGCATTTTAACTAGAAAATTAAAGGGCTATCTGTACATTTTGTTTTAAATGAACTTTTATAGATGTGTTTTACTCATTTTCATAGCATTTGTTTGAGATTGTTTCCAACCTGGTTAGGAAATGTGAAGTAATATTATTTTGTTTCATGTATGTTGAATTTTATTATTAATAATAACTCTTTTAGTCAAGTGCGCTGCCATTAACGGTGAGTGAATGTTTCCTTACTCACATGTCACGTAATGACCACACTGTGGTCCATTAATCTGTCATCAATATTTCAAGAAGTATCTCTTCATTTAACTTATGCATAACTTTTTAATTTGCTGTATCCTCTCTATTACTTAAATGGTTTATTTCAAAATTTTGAGTAGTTTTTATCAACAACACTTATGAGAAGCATAAGTCTTACGCTTATATTTCATTATAAAAGACTAGTTTGAACGAAAAATCGAGATTTAATTAGTGTATCAGACAAAATCAAGATGATATTCTTCAAGTCATCAGACATCATTTAAATTAGTTGTTCTAACGTATGGTTGCTTTGTGATAAATTTATGGCTCTGCAGGATCAGCTCTTATTCTTTAAGTGTTTAAGATTGAAAACTTGTTATGTCGGTGCCTTATTACCCTCGAAGGATCTGTATTTTAACACCATTATGTTGTATTGCTGTTGAAAAATAGAATCACAAGAGTATTTTAAAGTCTATTACACTTAAAACAGGTCATCTATTGTCGTTGACGTTCGTTAAAATTGTACTTATACATCTAAAACAGTATTTTCAATTTGCAGACAATGCTATCATCAAAGTTTTTCATTAGCAGAGTTTTTTTACTGACTCTTCAAGTCCTTTAGGCTATATATTTCCCGTTATTAGATCCGTGAAAAGAAATTTGAATTCGAATCCAGCACGGTTTAGATCGGACCTGTAGATCTGTACATAGTCAGAATATCTAAAATTTGCTAGTTACCAAACTAGCACATCGAGCTAAAGATGATACTAACTGAGGCTTCAAAAAAAACAATCGCTCTATCAATCATCAGTTCGCATTTACGAGGTAACAAAACTTAACAGTATAGTGTAAACAAAAGGCCAATAACCTGCTTCTCTTTATTCATTTTATAAATGGAAAATGTAAATATATTAAGAAATAAGAAATATATTTTCCAGTCAAACATTAAATTATTATTTCCAAACTGAATGTACGCATAAGCATAGTTTCGTCTTTTTTCATGCATTGAGAGCAAAGTGATATTACTTAAAAGTTTAATTTTTCATCAAAAATAGATGTGGTTAATCATGAAACATTATTTGGTTGCCAAAATGAGTTTTGCAACAGTCTCAATTTAACCGAGTACATAACGTTTTCAAATTATGCCGTTTTGTGCGTTCTTTAAGAATTCCATTTTTGAACATTTGGAAAGCATATAAGTGAGCATTCAAACGAAAACAAAAATCTTTACAATGCCACTTTAACTATGCATTTAACTTTTATAAAGGATGGACTTTTATTGTTTCCTTATCAGTTTTGTTTCCTTGCACCAATATCAATAAATCAAGATCCGAGTAAAAACTGCTCATATAAGCTGATATATTGGTCGTTTTATTTTCCATTCAGAAAAATTCAAGTTCTTAACTTCGGCTTATGCTTTAAACACAGTCAGTATTCAGTCCAAAGAATAATCAACTTAAAAAAATAAGTATTCGAAATTTCCGGTCTGAGATATCAGTTCCAACTGTTTCAATATTAGTCTGTTTCTAACTTGATGCAAATTCACTTTTGACAAACGACCTGTTGCAATGACCTTTCAATCATATTCAAAACTCACTCTCATATGAAAATACAAAACAATGACGTACAAGCGATGATTATCAAAGATATGTGCCGCCAGTGTAGATTCAGTATGATGGCTGTTTAACATAGTTTTTTTTAAAAGACATTAAATCCTAAATTGATATTTTCAAAAGCTGAGAAGATCAATTCTATCATAGTATTTGCGCATAAAAATATGAAAATATTGTTGAATCAATATTAAAAACAGGAAAACTATGTATGCATACAAATTGTTTGATTCCTGTCAAATATGAAGTTTCTTTCTTTCGTTTTTAGTTTTGCTTCTTTGTGCCGAGACTGGTACATCAGCTGAAGTAAACTGAAAACCAAGATCAATTGTTAAGTGGTTTTGGTTTCTTTTATCTGAGAATATTTAACTTGATGCTTCTGTATTGTTTGCTTAGACGGTGACCTATATAAAATGAAAAAATAATAATTCTATTATAATGCGGCAGTTCTTTATTGAAAAATAAATTTAGAAGTTGTGGAAATATGGGAAGACAAAAACCATTCCGTCTTCTGAGTGGAAACTTAATGATTGATTTCAAATCTTATATACGAATATATGCATGTATTATAATTTATATTTCTTATTATAAGAAGCAATAATTATACATTTGATTATTTCCTAATAGAATCATGTGTGAAATTATTTGAAAACGACTAATCAATCAATCATAGAAACATGAAAGGTAATTATTTCAAATAACTGTGATGTTTGCAACATGATAATTGTTAAGATTAATACTATTTTATTGCAATCTTCGATACATTAAACATGTAAGGTCACATAAATAACAACACAGTTTTGTGAGATTTGAGGACAAAGCTTATCTAAAGTAATGAATTATTTTCTACATTGATAGAATTCTCAGTAGGATATTATATATTATATTCACAATTATTCATTTCAGGGCTGATAATAACCGTTTCAGAATGGGTGATGAAGCATCCCACATTCACTCTCAATGGTTGTGTCTGATGTTGTGAAGCCAGTCAGGAAAAAATCAGTTTTTCAAGGTACCCTGTTAGATAAAGCTAGATGGCACGTACCTATCGTATGTGAGAAGTTAGCAGTTAACAGTGAGCCAAGCAAAAAGGCATTACGATTTATATAGGGAAATCAATGATCTGCTGTTATGCTCAGCTGGGTAAGCAATCTAGCAGAGCATTCCAAAATAAAGTGTAGAAATGTTTTGCTGGTATGCTCAGCTGGGTAAGCAATCTAGCAGGCCATTACTAAATATAGTGTAAAAATGCTCTGCTGGTATGCTCAGCTGGCTAGGCAATCTAGCGGGGCGTTCCAAAATATAGTGTAAAATGCTCTGCTGGTATGCTCAGCTGGCTAAGCAATCTAGCAGGGCATTCCTAAATATAGTGTAAAAAATACTCTGCCGTTATACTCAGCTGGATAAGCAATCTAGCGGGGCATTCCAAAATATAGTGTAAAAAGCTCTGCTGTTATGCTCAGCTGGTTAAGCAATCTAGCGGGGCATTCCCAAATATAGTGTAAAAATGCTCTGCTGGTATGCTCAGCTGGCTAGGCAATCTAACAGGGCATTCCTAAATATAGTGTAAAAAATACTCTGCCGTTATACTCAGCTGGATAAGCAATCTAGCGGGGCATTCCAAAATATAGTGTAAAAAGCTCTGCTGTTATGCTCAGCTGGTTAAGCAATCTAGCGGGGCATTCCCAAATATAGTGTAAAAATGCTCTGCTGGTATGCTCAGCTGGCTAGGCAATCTAACAGGGCATTCCTAAATATAGTGTAAAAAATACTCTGCCGTTATACTCAGCTGGATAAGCAATCTAGTGGGGCATTCCAAAATATAGTGTAAAAAGCTCTGCTGTTATGCTCAGCTGGTTAAGCAATCTAGCGGGGCATTCCCAAATATAGTGTAAAAATGCTCTGCTGGTATGCTCAGCTGGCTAGGCAATCTAGCAGGGCATTCCTAAATATAGTGTAAAAAATACTCTGCTGTTATACTCAGCTGGCTAAGCAATCTAGCGGGACATTCCAAAATATAGTGTAAAAATGCTCTGCTGTTATGCTCAGCTTGGTAAGCAATCTAGCGGGGCATTCCAAAATATAGTGTAAACATGATCTGCTGGTATGCTCAGCTGACTAGGCAATCTAGCAGGGCATTCCTAAATATAGTGTAAAAAATACTCTGCTGTTATACTCAGCTGGCTAAGCAATCTAGCGGGACATTCCAAAATATAGTGTAAAAATGCTCTGCTGTTATGCTCAGCTTGGTAAGCAATCTAGCGGGGCATTCCAAAATATAGTGTAAACATGATCTGCTGGTATGCTCAGCTGGCTAGGCAATCTAGCAGGGCATTCCTTAATATAGTGTAAAAATGCTCTGCTGTTATGCTCAGCTTGCTAAGCAATCAAGCGGGGCATTCCAAAATATAGTGTAAAAATGCTCTGCTGTTATGCTCAGCAGGCTAAGCAATCTATCGGGACATTCCAAAATATAGTGTAAAAATGCTCTGCTGTTATGCTCAGCTTGGTAAGCAATCTAGCGGGGCATTCCAAAATATAGTGTAAACATGATCTGCCGGTATGCTCAGCTGGCTAGGCAATCTAAGCAGGGCATTCCTAAATATAGTGTAAAAATGCTTAGCTGTTATGCTCAGCTGGCTAAGCAATCTAGCGGGACATTCCAAAATGTAGTGTAAAAATGCTCTGCTGAATTGCTCAGCTGGCTAGGCAATCTAGAAGGGCATTCCTAAATATAGTGTTAAAAATGCTCAGCTGGCTAGGCAATCTAGCAGAGCATTCCTAAATATAGTGTAAAAATGCTCTGCTGGCAAGCTCAGCTGGCTAAGCAATCTAGCAGAGCGTTCCAAAATATAGTGCGAAAAATGCTCTGCTGGTATGCTAAGCTAGCTAAGCAATCTAGCAGGGCATTCCTAAATATAGTGTTAAAAATGCTCAGCTGGCTAGGCAATCCAGCAAAGCATTCTGAAAATTAGTGTAAAAATGTTCTGCCGGAATGCTGAGCTGTCTAGGCAAACTAGCAGGGCATTCTTAAATAAAGTATAAATTTCGTTGGTCTGCAACTGATTATTTGGCACTCGTAAACTTTCTAAAATATTTAGTGCCAATGCAGATAATGACATTTTTTACTTCTACGGGACCTTTCTTTGGTCTCCGACTGATTCTGGGACGATCGCAGACTTTCAGGAATTTTTGGTATTAATGCAGATAATGACATTTGTGAATTTTGAGGACCATCAAAAGTCAATTTCGTTGGTCTGCGAATGTTTCTGGAACACTCGCAGACTTTCAGAAATTTTCGGTGCCAATGGAGATAATGACATTTATACTTCAAAAGGACCCTCCTGAGTCTATTTCGTTGGTCTGCGACTGATTCTGAGTCACTCGCAGACTTTCAGGAATTTTGGTGTCAATGAAGAAAATGATATTTCTGACTTATTGGGACCTTTCTGAATCCATTTTTTTTGGTCTGCGACTGATTCTGAGGCACTCACAGACTTTCAGGAATTTTTGATGTCAAGGCAGATAATGACATTTTTTACTTCTAGGGACCATCCAGGGTCCATTTTTTTGGTCTGCGACTTAATCTTTGACAGTCACAGACTTTCAGGAATTGTTGGTGCCAATAGAGATAATTACAATTTATGACATTTTTGATCATCCAGAGTCTATTGTCGTTGGTCTGCGACTGATTATTGGGCACTTGCAGACTTTCAGGAATTTTTGGTGCTAATGCAGATAATGACATTTTAGGGTAAAATGCTCTGCTTATGACTAAGGGTCCTTAAAAGTAAAAAGTCATGATCTGCAATGGCACTCAACATCTGAAAGTCTGCGAGTCTCAAGGAATCAGTCGCAGACCCAAAGAAATGTACTCTGGCGGTTCCCTAAAAGTCAGAAATGTCATTATCTCCATTGGCATCAACATTCCTGAAAGTCTGCAAGTGTCCCAAAATCAGTCGAAGACCAGCGAAATGAACTCTGGTGGGTCGCTAGAAGTCTAAAATGTCATTATCTCCATTGGCACCAGAGATTCCTGAAAGTCTGCGAATGTCCCAGAATCAGTCGCAGACCATAAGAATGGACTCTGGCGGGTCCCTAGAAGTAAAAATTGCCATCATCTCTATTGGCACCAAACTTTCCTGAAAGTCTGCGAGTGTCCAACCATACGTTGCAGGCCAATGAAATGGACTCTTAAATGTCCCTAGAAGTCAAAAATATGATTATTTCCATTGGCACCAACAATTCCTGAAAGTCTGCGAGTGTCTAAGAATCAGTCGCAGACGACCAAAATGGACTCTTGAGGGTCCCTAGAAGTCTTAATTGTCAATATCAGCATTGGCACCAAAATTCCCGAAAGTCTGCGAGTGTCCTTCAAAAAGTCGCAGGACAATGAAATAGTCTCTTAAAGGTCCTTAGAAGTCAAAATTATCATTATTTCTATTGGCACCGAAAATACCTGAAAGTCTGCGAGTGCCTCAGAATTGCCTAGAAGTCGAAAATGTCAATAAAACTTTGGCAACAATAAATCCTGGAACTCAGAATTAGTCTGCCAACTGAGCATTCCACCAGAGCATTTTTTTACTATATTTCGGAATGCCCTGCTAGATTGCCTAGCCAGCTGAGCATTCCACCAGAGCATTTTTTTCACTATATTAAGGAATGCTCTGCTATAGTGCCTTTTTACACTTTATTTAGTAATGCCCTGCTAGATTGCCTAGCCAGCTTAGCATTCCAGCAGAGCATTTTTACACTATATTTCGTAATGCTCTGCTAGATTGCCTAGCAGCTTAGCATTCCACCAGAGCATTTTTACACTATATTTAGGAATGCCCTGCTAGATTGCCTAGCCAGCTTAGCATTCCAGCAGAGCATTTTTACACTGTATTTAGCAATGCCCTGATATATTGCCTAGCCAGCTTAGCATTCAAGCAGAGCATTTTTACACTATATTTAGTAATGCCCTGCTAGATTGCCTAGCCAGCTTAGCATTCCAGAAAAGCATTTGTTCACTATATTTAGTAATGTCCTGCTAGATTGCCTAGCCAGCTTAGCATTCCAGCAGAGCATTTTTACACTGTATTTAGTAATGCTCTGCTAGATTGCCTTGCCAGCTGAGCATTCCAGCAGAGCATTTTTTTCACTATATTTAGGAATGCCCTGCTAGATTGCCTAGCCAGCTTAGCATTCCAGCAGAGCATTTTTACACTATATTTAGTAATGCCCTGCTAGATTGCCTAGCCAGCTTAGCATTCCAGAATAGCATTTGTACACTATATTTAGTAATGTCCTGCTAAATTGCCTAGCCAGCTTAGCATTCCAGAATAGCATTTGTACACTATATTTAGTAATGTCCTGCTAGATTGCCTAACCAGCTTAGCATTCCAGCAGAGCATTTTAACACTTTATTTAGTAATGCACTGCTAGATTGCCTAGCCAGCTGAGCGTTCTAGCAGAGCATTTTTTCACTAAAGCTAGGAATGCTCTGCTAGATTGCCAAGACAGCTGAGTATTGCAGCAGAGCATTTTGACACTATATAAAGGAATGCCCTGCTAGATGCCCAAAACAGCTGAGCATTACAGCAGATCATTACCTTCCCTATATAAATTGAATTGCCTTTTTGCTTAGCTCACTGTTCACTGCTAACTTCTCACATACGTAACTATCAGTCTTATAAACAACGTGCTGTGTGATATCTTAATTATCTTTCGAGTTATCATTTCAGTTCATTTAATTGTAGTGACCGATAAGTATTAAAAGAGGAATATTTATATCAAAATATAGAAGTCATTTAAATTTAATAAGCCGTATTTTGTAGACAATCGATAATTTTCATTTTTCATGCAACATCATTTAATATGAGAGACATTTCAATGACAGTTTATACAAAACGCTGTATGTCTCTTACTCGTTCGATGAAACAAGTTAATAAATGTATAACATTAACTTAGATTCCAATTAATATTAAAGATAATACAAAAGATTATATGCAAGGCTTTAAGCTTAAATTAAATAGTTTTCAATGTTTACTTTAGAATTCGCTCTTCAAAAAATAGGAACGCAATATCTCTTAAGCTATTTGATTTATCGCATATAATTGATGGCCATTTTTGTTTCATATCGTTCAGGTTTTTTACACCAATAACAGTAAATCATTTTCATGTTATACTCTGATCTATTGATCATTCTTAGTGCATTAAGACGAAAAATATTGTATTTATCCTTGGCGAACACTGTCTGTAAGATTCCTTATTTTAAATTTATTTTGAATTATGATAAGATTGCGATTCTATTACCACATGTAAACACATTCTAATACTGATAATATATATGTTCTTCTGGTTATCCTTAGCTCACAAACAGTTGATTTTTAAGTGAAACAAAAAGTAGCTGTTTTCTGTTTCAGATATTCGCGGACAGACAAAATGCATCAAACTGACTTATTGTGACTGAAGGTACACTAAGGAACTAAGGGTTGTAGTTCTACAAAAAAGCTATGTGATTGGTTTTGAAGAATTAATGGGCAACCAAAGGTTTTTGAACAAAAAGATGATAAATTGTTCAATTTAGCCATGGCGCACTGGAAAGAACATGTATTATTTAAAAAGCATATAGTAAAATACGTAAATACATTATCTTTATCAATAATGCATGATTTAGCAATCAAGAATATTTCACAATGTTGGTTTATTACTTTTGCGGAGCCTTCAAATCTTACTTTGAAACTGTATATATCTATTCATTATTTTTTTTAATGAAAACTACTTTGAAGAAGAATAGTTTTATTGAGGTAAGTGTTTCATATGTTAAAAATATTTCTACATAATATGAATTGCCGTTAAAATTATTACATAAGATGTGATAACTAAGTTACTGTTAAATAAAGAATTGCCAGATGTTTTGTAAAGTGTTGGTCATATTAATTTAGTTTTTATTTGCTCCTGATTCTGTCCGCTACGTTATATCCAAAAGTTACATTTTTCCATGTTTACTCATCCGTTGTAAATGATAAGCGTGACTGATGTAAAAGGCAATAAGAGTCCTCTATCCTGTAAGATAAGCCATCATGACACTTGCTCTAACATGATAACACTTTAAAATAATGATGTTCTGGTACTTATTGTTATCTGATGTACCATCAATGCTTTATTCTAGCAAGGAAAAATTCTGAAAACATGAATGGGAAAGGTCGTTCAAATGATCTTTACAAAACTAGCCTGTCCGTCAGTGACATTTGTAGCAAATGCATGTACAAGTAGCAAATAATTTTACCATAAATTCTTATGGACCTCATTGTTGGTAATAAACGAGTTAAAAGTTCTAGAAGTGAGCGCTACTATATTTAGACAGTCAACGGAAAAACATCAACATTCAAAACATGAATTGTGTAGAAATAGCGTAACAAGATACAAGGAATGTCTAATCTTAATATATGAATACGGTGTCTGTTTTACAAAAAATGCGGTCCAATCATTTAATATTGTCACAGAGTTTACAAATACATATCACATATGGACGAACATTTCTGTCATCAGATATTATCACCAAGTATATATTATGTGGTTTATGTGGTTACCGCGATGAAACACATGTTTAAATTTCGATCAAAATGTTATTTTAACTGAAAAAGTACATTTATTTGATAGTGCCAACAACTACACCCACTTCCATTTGTAACATTTCAACAGATACACGATAAGTGCAATCAAAATATCAAACTTATATTGCTTGAAAGAGTAGACGTTGGCCTGCCGTTAGTGATAAAATTAAAAAGTGATTAGCTTGAGACTTGTATTTGCGACAATATATATTTACATTTTTTCCAAGAAAATGTTTCTGCCTTTTTGCAAAAGCCGGATGATAACAATATAAGTTGTGGCGCCGTTATATGTCGCAACGCCGCTAAATGTCGCACTTACCGCTAAATGTCGCACAATACCGCTAAATGTCGCAACTGCCGCTAAATGTCGCAAAATCATTTGCGGTTAAATGTCGCAATGTTAACGTTAAATGACGCACGAATTTCTGCTACCGTTAAATGTCGCAACACTACCGTTAAATGTCGCAAGATTATATAAATTCATGTTGTTTTTAAAAATCATTACTAAAAGTATATAGTACTAGTTTTTAATTTAGTTAAAACGCTCTTATATGTTTTGTTTTTTTTCATATGATTCCAGC